>NC_136292.1:8198976-8281476 GCF_964198595.1 Lampetra fluviatilis
CTGTGCATTTGTCCCAGGACAGGAAACATATTTGATTTTAATGCTAAATGGCTTCCTAATTGATTGCATTGATTAGCCCAACCTGCCAGACTCGGGCAATCTGCCTTTATTCACCACAACCCGTCCCTGGGCAGTGGGGGGGGGGGGGACGCCTCTGCTCCACTTGAGGTGGGCACAAGTGCCATGGTGCTATCAACTTGCGCATGTCCCCTAATCCACGTGTTCCTCCCCCGGCCCGCTCGGTGTAATTACGAGCAAAAGCCTTTCCGTTTCTCTCTGCACACTCTCTTCTAATTGCGCTCCACGCGGCCCTCTGGGAAGACTTCTCATCGGCAGTTAGAGCCGTCCCTCGGGTACGGCGAATCGGTGCGACCGCCCCGGGCCCCGCGATGCGGGGGGAGGGGGGGGGGGGCGCGATGTGACGTCACGGATTGAAGGCGTCGGGGGGCGGGGCGCGCGATTCGACGTCACGGGTTGAAGTCGTCGGGGGGGCGGGCACGCGGTGGGGTTTTCCCCGGGCCCCCGCCCTCCCCTACCCCCACTTTGGATGACCCCCTCAACAGCGTTGGTTCAATGCAAGGAAAACTCTGGACGGGTTTGGACATCCATTGTCTCATCGGTGGAGGCTTGTTACGTGGATAGGCAACAATGGGAAGGAAGGAAGGATGCGTTAATTATCCGGATATCAACATTTTCTGCAATGACGCTTGATGATGATGATGATTTCACAATGTTCAATCACCTGTGGAGCACAGGGTCAAGAGATAGCGACGATTGGCTCTCTCTCTCCACACCAGTTCCCGTGGACTCCACACCAGTGGTTCTTTACCTTCACTGCAGCCTCTTGCACCCCTTTGGTTCTCGATCGTAAAAAAAAAATGCAGAATGTGAATGAATTAATAAATATGTTTTATGAATCTTGCATCATTAGACCTCCTTTGCCATTACCAAAATATAATAATAGGGTTGTTCCACTTTTTTTTGGTGTGGACCAATCAGTTTCAAGGACAATGCATATATTATCAGAGTGTGTTTTTTGTTTGCATTTTGACTGCAAGTATTGTGGTTAATGCAGACATGAATCCTCGTAAAAAGGTTTCAGTTTTGTTGCCAGAAAAAAGGGGAACACACCTATTATTTCTATGAATCTTGATTTGAAGCTTTCGTGACTGCAGGAATCCACACTCTTTGGTTCTTTCGGTAAAGTCACGTAGGTATAAAATACAATAAAATACCTACGGGACTTTACCGAGAGAACCAAAGAGTATAGGTTTTATGAAACAAACTCGTTGCACCATTGGAACCTCATTTGCCAGTAAAAAATATGATAATTGGTTTTTTACCTTTTTATCTGGCAACAAAACTGACACCTTTTTTTACAAGGAGTCATGTTTGCATAGACCACAATACCTGCGGTCATAATGCAAACAAGAAACATAACTCTGATAATGTATGCACTGTCCTTGAAGTTGATTGGTCCACACCCGAGACAGCTTTCCTTAGAGCCTAGTCTCACATGGTGTTGGACCAAATGACGCTAAAAGGCGCACAACTCAAAGACAATGCACCATCAGAGTATACATGATCAGAGTTATGTTTTTTGTTTGCATTATGACTGCAGGTATTGTGGTCTATGCAAACATGACTCCTTGAAAAAAAAGGTGTCAGTTTTGTTGCCAGATAAAAGGGTAAAAACACAATTATCATATTTTTTACTGGCAAATGAGGTTCCAAAGGTGTAAATGCTAACCCCGAGCTCTCATACTCTGATGGTGCATTGTCTTTGAGTTGTGCGCCTTTTGGCGTCATCTGGTCCAACACCATGTGAGACTAGGCTCTAAGGAAGGCTGTCTCGGGTGTGGACCAATCAACTTCAAGGACAGTGCATACATTATCAGAGTTATGTTTTTTGTTTGCATTACGACTGCAGGTATTGTGGTCTATGCAAACATGACTCCTTGTAAAAAAAAGTGTCAGTTTTGTTGCCAGATAAAAGGTTAAAAAAACAATTATCAAACTCGTTGCACTTACGTGCCCGTGCATCATATGTGTTTCGATGATTTACCTTCCAACAAAATGTGGCCGTGCCTCGCACCCCCAGCAAGGGCATATCGCACCAGCAGGCTGTGCATGCACCCCAGGTCTAGAAGCGCTGCTCTAAACCGATCGCCCTGCGTGCACGCTGCATGCGCGCAAAACAGAATTGCGGCGGTGACGCTGCAGAACGATATGGAAACTGACAGGCAAAGTGACGCACTCGGGATAATTGATAGGTACATCTACGACGATCCTCCAGGGATGACGACCTCGCGGGATGCCTCGCCACTTCCCGTAACCCCCCCCCCTCCCCTCCAGACACCCAGCGCGAGAAGGAGGAGTGACTGGGGGGGGGGGGGGAGAAGAGGGGGCGGGGCTGGGGGGGGGCGGGGGGGGGGTGATGGAGGGGACAGAGCCACCCGCCCGGCGCCGCGGCCCCGAGGTGTGCCAGGTGTCTGCAGGTGCCGCTAATTCCACCTGCTGCGGGCCCTGCTAATGACCCCACGTGTTGCGTCGCGGTGCCGCTAATGGCCGTACGGGCGGGCGCGGGGAGGCGAGGGCGCGCGTCATTTTCCAGCTGATTAGCGCCACGGGGACCTCGCTGATTGAATCTCCGAGCGCATCCCTTCTCGTCCCAGGTGCCCGGTTGTTCCTCCTCCCCCCGCAATCTGCGCTGTGGATTAAACACTCGGGTACACAAGACGGCCGCCTGTCTCTCCTGTTCTCTCCTGTTCTCTCGCTCTCTCCATCATCCCCTCTCTCGTTCTCCCTTTCCGTTCCTCCTTCGCTCGCTCTCCTGAACTCTCTCCCAAACCTCGTTATTATTTCTAGATTTGAAGCTTTCGTGACTGCAAGGATTCATATTCTTAGGTTTTTTTCGGTAAGGTCACGTAGGTAAAAAATTTTAATTAATAAAAGTAAAATAAAAATGAAATACAAATCACGACGTTTCGGAGGCAACACAAGCTTCCGTCTTCAGGTGGAACCGTCACAGCACGATAGCTGTATCAAGTGAGAGAAATTCCAAGAAAACAGTCCTTGTATATATACTGGTTGAGGGTGGGAGGAGCCAAGGTAGGCCCTGAATATAATTGTTGTGAGGTTCGGTGCGGCTGAAGCACTCTGTTACTCCATCGCTCTCCTTCGTTCGCTCTTTCTCACCTCTCTCCATTCCTCGCTCTCCCCCTCTCTCCATCGCCCCATCCCCACTGCCCCTCTCACGCAGATTCACGCTGCGCGTCGGGCTCTCCCTCCACTCCATTACGGCGCCTCTTCTCGTGCCTCTTAGATTCGGGCAGATAGTCGCACTTGAGTTGCCCGACCACGGCTAATTAGAATAACCCTTTTATAAACCCGGTGCAGATTCATTAAATCAATTTAAATACTGTTTCCCTTCAGAGCTCCTTTTCTGATTATCTATAATCATGCGGAATTTTATATAGGAGTTTCATTAAAATCCAAATCCAATAAATTCACTGTGCCCAATCTCATCAGCTTTAACCGGAGGATCTTTATATTGATCCATCGGCCACTGGAGTAATGCTCTCCTTTCAAATCCTCTTCATTGATTCCATTTGCTCCTCTGATCCCAGACTATCGTTTTGGACTTTAGAGGCCGCTGCGAGCACCCGCCCGGAATTTGTAAGATTAGGAATAATCCCGAGTCGGTTTACGGCTTTATCATTACAGGCGAGATGCCGCGTGCGACGCTGCCGCGTGGCAAACTCGACGAGGGCTTCTCCCCTCGCTGGCGGCGACCACGGCGAGGAGCCGAGCTCGTCACCGGCATCGTCTTCATCGGCCATCCACTGCTGAGCACGTTTCTTTCTTACAAAACCCTGACATCTTCTGGGTTCTTTCGGTAAAGTCACGTAGAAGGGAAATAATACAATAATAAAAAATAAAACATAATAAAATAATTCTCACGACGTTTCGGCCACAACGCAAGCAGCCGTCTTCAGGTGAAGAACAGGTCTGTCGGAAAGACAGCGTCTGAATGAAACACCACCAGGCTTGGAGCGTATATTTAAGCTGAGTTGGAGGGGGAAGAACGCCTTGACAAAAGAATTTGCAATAAAACCCTGACATCTTATCGGGCCCTCCCTGGTGTTAAGAGCGGTCTCCAACTCTTATCCACTCCGTAACCCTGGCCGCCCTTTGTATGTGCGGTGAAGAAGGGCGATTGCCCGAAACGTCGCCTGTTATATATATATTTCTTTGCAATGTATGTCATTGACGGACGTAGTGTTGGGTTTTGTCTGTGTTATTATTCGTCACCTTCTGAAGCTTCACTCGGATGGTGTCTTCTCTCACAAACCCACGTGGCTCCCCGCAACACGAGATCCTTCCGTCGCGCAGTCTCCACGGACTAGCGCGGTGGCAGGACCACAACAACCGATGCGGCGGCACCGTACGCGTGATCATTACATTTTCTATTTCAGGGGTTTCTCCAGGAGCCTTTCGCCGAGCCTCACGGCACGTTTCCACGAGGTGTCCTGCCCGCACTTCCGGTTAGCACCGTTGGCTACGTGGTTTGCGAAATAAGTTCAACATGCGTACATTGAGGTGTCTGGCCGATTCCAATCACGGGTTGGTGTTTTTCAATGACCCATGGCCCCGTCGCTCCCGTCCCGTAACTTTATCCAAGCTCTGTTTGTCTACTCTGCCGCACCTTCGACTGCGATGGTGCGTGGGTTCATGGCCACCCGCAGAGCAGATAGTTCGCTTGGCAGTGTCACCTGGAGTCGCCACGCCAGGGGTGGCCAGAGCCCCAACTACTACCGCGGTGCCTTTGATGGGATCGCCTCTGTAGAGATATTCGCGAGCGGCGGGGTTTAATTTGGGTGGAGGGTGTTGGGGGGGAGGGGTAGGGAGCGGTGGTGCAGTGGTTAGCACACTGAGCTACGGATCCGGCCACGGGTAACACCAGTGATGAGTGATACCTGAACCATTTCGGCGACCCTCACCAAATACTGCACACTGACCAGCCTGGTGAAGTACGGTCAAACAAATCCCATAACCGACACCACGTGGGGATGTCTTCATCCGGCTGTGAATTGGCAGAAGGCTGCACGTTAATATGGTTGTTGTTGTTGTTATTATTGGGTCACTTGTATTGTGCCATGAAAGTTGAATCCGTATTGGGTGCTCCCGGTGTCTGCTGCGAGGCGAGGTGGCAGCAAGGTCTGTGCACGGGAGATAGAGCGTTGCTCCGTCGCGCGCGAATGTGTATCCACCCATTTGTAGAATAAACATTCATCGTTAATTGGCTAAAAGAGCTTCAGATAAAAACCCAATGCAGCAGCAGGACCCTCCTGAGAAAGAATCCCACGACTCACGGTGCCTCTCCTGACAAAAAAAAAACTAAACACGAATTCAATAAATAATCACGAGGCTGCTGAGAGGTCCGACCGTGACGCACAGCTGCCCGACGCGATCCCAGGATGCAACGCGTGTTGTTTGGCACGATGCCCGACGTTTCGCTCCGTGTGCTGGGAGCTTCGTCAGGAAATTAATTGTCCCCTAGAAACACCAATTCAGGATGCGCTGCAGTGCAAACCTGTCTCTCCACACGCCATGAAACGCGTTCTATTATTTGTATTCCGTCAGCCACGTGGCTTTCCAGATCATCGCTGCAGAGCTCCGCGTGTCTGAGCGCAGCAGTCCCTGGCTCGGCCTCGACCTTCCTGGGTCTCATCACAACTGTCGGGCCGAACGCCGCGCGGTATAACGAGGAAAGAGCCGCGCAGCGCAACCGGCTCGCCCTGCGCAGTCGTAGCACCACCAGGAACAGCAACAACAAACAACAGCAACACCAATAACAGCAACAACAACAGCAGTAGCCAACAAAACGTTGTTGCTGGCGGACACGGCGACTCGGCACGAAGACGTTTCGCGTCGATAAGGGCGGATGAACGGCGCTGGCTCACGAGGAGTCGGAGGGATTACGGGGCCAGAGATGGTCGGCGGCGGGAGACAGAGACGAGGATACAGGGGGGAGACGGCGGGAGACAGGGGGAGTTATGGTGAGACGGTGGAAGTGGCGGGGAGACGAGGGGAGACAGGGCCAGAGAGGGAGAGGCAGGGCAAGAGACACCGGCTTTGACGAGACCGAGTCGGGAACGGCGGCGGCCGTGGGAGAGGCGCCTCCGACCCCGCGCGGGGCGCTCGCCGAGTCGCGCGGAGCCACCAGCGGAGCGCGACCGGCTGCGCGTCGCTCCGACGGAGAAGTTGGGGAAAGTCGATGAGAGAGACAAGAGAAAGGAGGAATCCCGGGAGCAAGGTTCAGCAGGTGGGACGACTCATGAGAACAATCCAGAAAGGGCAAAATTCTTGTGGATTTGAGCGAGTGGCGCAACTTGTAGTGTCAGGTCAGGGGGTGCGGCAGTCGGTCAGATGGGGCCCCAAAACTGTTGGGAAACAAATCTCGTGGTGGTGGTCCAGGGGGCCACAACACGTAGCTTTGGCCACCGGGGGGTGAGCGGGGGGGTAGGGTGGATAAGGCACCCCATGCCCCCCACGCTAGTTACGCTGCTGGATTGAGCTCATGCTCAGAAATGACATCTCGATGACGGAAGATTTGCAAGGCAGGAGGACGTTGGAAAAGAGGCGAGACAAGGACGGTGCCGCTGGACGCGTTGCGGGAGGAGGGGTGGAGTCGGACTCTCGAGCGAAGAAGTGCAGACGACAGCTCCGGCTGGGACAGGGTGGAGGAGGAGGGAGCTTGAGCCATGGAGCTGCCACTTGGGCACAGCACAAACCAAGACTGTACAATCTTGATTTTAAGCTTTCGTGACTGCAGGAATCCATACTCTTTGGTTCTATCGGTAAAGTCACGTGGGTAGAAAAAAATATATATTATTTTTTGTTTTATTTTATTTTTCTACCTACGTGACTTTACCGAAATAACCAAAGAGTATGAAGACTGTACAGTACTTCTGTGTGCACGCGTCTGATGCTCGCGTCTCCACCGGCTCTGGAGGTGGTGCCGCGCGCGATGACACGCGAGAGAGAGAGTGGAGAGGGAGAGTGGAGAGGGAGTGGAGAGACTTTTGACTTTTAAACAACTTTTATTGCCGCCGCCAGCAGCAACAGCACTGGATGCGATTCTGATATGGTAAATTCACAGTCACCAGCAAACAAATGAAACTAACGCTGTAAATCCAAGCACTGTGGCGCTAAATGCACCGCGCACAACACGAAAGAAAAGTCACGTGGTGGTGGTTGTGGTGGTCATCGCGCACGCCACGGAAACGAGCGAGCGCTGGTACAGAGGGCTTGTCCGGCTCCCCAGCGTTCGAAGAAGACGTGCACATCACCGACATGTGTGTGGTACGCGTGCTCCAGCCGGAGCCGCGCCTTAAAGAGAGAGCAGAGAGTGGCAGCTGGAGTGTTGCCGTTGTTGTGGTCGCGGTAGAATTCTGCCAAACGTGGTGCATAATGACCGCGAGCTGTGCGTGTTTCCGTGTTTCCCCGCTCGGTTTTTTTTGTTGGCTTTTAATTTTTTATTTATTTCAGACGGCCGCACTGAGCCCGGCGCTTTTGTTAATTGGACCCGCCCGGCGACCCCGGGCTGGGGAGGATGGTGTCTGGATAAGCCAGCTAATTGGATCCGATGCTTCCTTTGTGAAAGTCTCTGGTCCGTGACAGGATCAGGCCTTGCGAGTTTCATCCGTTATTTATTTGGTGTTGGTTTTTTTTTTGTTACATCGCAAAATTGTACGCATCTTAACCTTTCTGGGGGTATCCAGGTCAGGTCTTATCTCGTCTCGAGCGTTGTTGTCATTCAGAGTGGAACGCTTTGTTCTGCGTGCTCACAGTAGGCGCATCGCTTTATATTTTGGTTGGATTGTCACTGCAAAGGCTGTCGCCAGTTATCCCAGAAATGTATTTTCGTTAAAATTGTTATTTATTTTAAATTGCATTTGCGAATATGTCTTATTGAAATATTATATGGAAGGCGTCCGATAGGACGCAGTGGATTAACCATGGATGATGATTATAATTATTTCTGATAGGTATGAATCTCTATCTAGACCAGCACAAGCCTCCCGTAAGTCACGTGACTTCCCTCTGGCCACTCCCACTCTGAATGCCCTCCCCTGCCCCGCCCACTGTGAGAACAGACGCTGCTCCCGTTGCTGTCTCCACTCCTCTTCGCGTGGTACAGGTTGTACGCAATGCCATATGCTCATAATAATAATAATAATTATACAATTAACATTTATTTATCACGTAAAGAGTTAATTAATGCCATTATTCCGTATGAATTGTGACGGAATTATGCTCTGTTTCGCGTTCTGTCGCCTCAATTGTGTAAAGTCACGAACTGTTCATGGCAAATGTCGTCCCATGAGTCTCTGTTGAACTGGCCGCGGGGTAGACAGTCCACCCTGTACCAGCAACACCAACAGAGCTTACATAGTGGAGCTGCAGTCTGGCGCAGTGATCACTCTTGTGCCTCACAGCAAGAAGGACCTGGATTGCATTCCCGACACGGGTGCCTTTTCTCGGTGGAGTTTGCACGTTCTCTGGGTTGTCCGGTTACCTCCCACTGCTAACACGCACACACACACACAGCACGCGTGGAATGACGGGTATTTTTTTCGAACGCCGCGGTGCTTACAAAATACCTCCATTTGCTCGTTTGGTCTTACAAAAGACAAAGATCCCCCCCCCGTATAGCCGCCTCAACAGACTGTTGGGGCAAGTGCTGTTAGCGAGCACCTATTGAAGGCCGAAACGGCACACGAGGGGGTGGGTGGCCAGCACCACGCCCGGCCGCCTTTGTCTCCCCAGTGGCGATGTTTACACACCGCACCACGAACTCATTTGAAGCCGAGTCAACCTAGGGGAAGCCCAGGACCGGTTCAGATAATCATCACTGGTGTTGGTGGCCGTGAGCGGGATTTGAACTCGGGTCAACGGGTTTGTAACGCAGCGCACGAACCACTACACCCCCCCCCCACCACTATTTGCGATGAATTGCAGCAGCAGCATCGCCTCCTCATCCTCCTGCGACGAGCGTGACAAGACCCCTCCGGCAAACGAGTCATGTGACTCGGTGAGGTTTTCCCGGACAAACAAGCGGAATGAATGAATGCAATAACAACAACAACAACAGCGGCAACATCAACAATATTCACAACAGCGATGTCATCGAGAGCGTTGTGCGCGGATGACTCTCGATCATCGGTGCTCGCTGTGACTTCGGGCTCTGATCGATCATCGGTGCTCGCTGTGACTTCGGGCTCTGATCGATCATCGGTGCTCGCTGAGATTTCGGGCTCTGATCGATCATCGGTGCTCGCTGTGACTTCGGGCTCTGATCGATCATCGGTGCTCGCTGTGACTTCGGGCTCTGATCGATCATCGGTGCTCGCTGTGATTTCGGGCTCTGATCGATCATCGGTGCCGGTGCTCGCTGTGATTTCGGGCTCTGATCGATCATCGGTGCTCGCTGTGATTTCGGGCTCTGATCGATCATCGGCGCTCGCTGTGATTTCGGGCTCTGATCGATTATCGGCGCTCGCTGTGATTTCGGGCTCTGATCGATCATCGGTGCTCGCTGTGATTTCGGGCTCTGATCGATCATCGGTGCTCGCTGTGATTTCGGGCTCTGATCGATCATCGGTGCTCGCTGTGATTTCGGGCTCTGATCGATCATCAGTGCTCGCTGTGATTTCGGGCTCTGATCGATCATCAGTGCTCGCTGTGATTTCGGGCTCTGATCGATCATCGGTGCTCGCTGTGATTTCGGGCTCTGATCGATCATCGGTGCTCGCTGTGATTTCGGGCTCTGATCGATCATCAGTGCTCGCTGTGATTTCGGGCTCTGATCGATCATCAGTGCTCGCTGTGATTTCGGGCTCTGATCGATCATCGGTGCTCGCTGTGATTTCGGGCTCTGATCGATCATCGGTGCTCGCTGCTGCCGCTGCCCCACCAGCAGGTGGGGTGGTTGCCTGCCCGGGGAGCCCCGGGGCAGTCGGCCACGTGACCCCGGGGCAGTCGGCCACGTGACCCCGGGGCTCACTCCGTGCCCGGCGCGAGGGAGGCCCCTGGCAGAGGCGCCTCGACGCCCCCGTGAACAGCGGGGAGCACACAGCGGGCACCTCGAGACCGAGAGGCATGGAGAGAGATAGCAGGTGGCAGATAGAGATGCAGACACCGGAGATAGATAGCAGAGATTGATACCAGAGATAGATGCAGATACCAGAGATATTTACAGATACCAGAGATTGATACTATAGATAGATAGATACAGATACCAGAGATACATACCAGGGATAGATACCAGATAGACACCAGATACCAGAGATATATACAGATACCAGAGATATATACCGGATAGACACCAGATACCATAGATATATACAGATACCAGAGATAAATAGCAGAGATATATATAGATACCAGATAGACACCAGATGCCAGAGATATATACAGATACCAGGGATAGATACCAGATAGACACCAGATGTCAGAGATAGATAGACCGCGTGATGCCCCAGGGCCCGGGGCCGTGGGGCATCACGCGGGAGGAGCAGCCACCTCACTCCGAGCGCGCATCGCCGCCGCAATCGTGATTTTTGGAGGCCCAGAAATCCACTTAATACCCCCCCTCGCCCCCCCCCCCTCGCCACCCCACCCCAACCCCCCCTCCCCCACCGCCCCCCCCCCCTGCCCCCCCCCACCACAACCCCCCTCCCCCACCGCCCCCATCGCCCCCCCACCCAAACCCCCCTCTCCCATCGCCCCCCCCGCCCCCCCCACACTCCCTCCCCAACCGCCCCCCTCGCCCCCCCACCCCCACCCACCGCCCCCCTCGCCCCCCCCACCCCGCCCCCCTCGCCCCCCCCACACTCCCTCCCCAACCGCCCCCCTCGCCCCCCCACCCCCACCCACCGCCCCCCTCGCCCCCCCCCACCCCGCCCCCCTCGCCCCCCCCACACTCCCTCCCCAACCGCCCCCCTCGCCCCCCCACCCCCACCCACCGCCCCCCTCGCCCCCCCCCACCCCGCCCCCACCCCCCCCATGCCCGTCCCTCCCAACGCGACGTGGCCCCCCAATGTCCTCGCGGTGGCGAGGCGTGCGGGGAGACGCGAGGCCGCGGCGTCGTCGTTGTTACTGCAGAGAAAGGATGTTAAGCCTTGGGGCTCATCTTCACATTCTCGATGCTTATCGAAGAAGATGAATAGCTTTCATCTGAGTCTATTCCTAACTGCAGGATCATCCCGGTATCTGCGGGTGAGAGAGGGGGTGGGGGGACATGTAATTCTTCGGCATCCGCTTAGGGATGTGGTGCTTAAAGGACACATTTGAGAACATTTAGTTGCGTTAGTGACTAAACACCACGTGTTATCCCGCCCGAATCCACTAAGATCAAGCGATATTTTATGGTTTAAAAGCCTCCCCCCCTCCACCCTTCTTCGCCGCCCTGCTCTCCACAACCTCGATGGCTTTTGCCGAACGTGCGATGACGTCTCTCGCAAAGTGATTACTCGGCGAGCGGGTTAATAAAGTTTCCAAGCGTTCAGATGTCACTGCCGGGGAACCATAAAAGTCAAAACGTCGCACTGTTTTGTAGGTAGCGCCTTTCTAAAGTGCGAGGCTTTCGTCGCGTTTGCCGCAGGGCAGTGTCGCTGCGTCTCACACAGACGCGGCTCGCGGTAGCTCCCACGGGAGGCGGTCACGTCGCCGTGTGCGTCATCCCAATTTGCAGGTCACTTTAATTTAATAAGAAGAAAAAAATCTGGAAAATTTGGACCGCGACGCCGGCGCGACACGGCCTGAGTCGTTTCCGATGACGTCACGGGATCTTTAACGTCCCACTCACTGCGTCGCCGTGTTCACCAGGGCGGCCTGCCGGGGTTGAACCGCGAGCCTCTTGCGCGCGTCACCGCGAAACGCGTGGGACGCGCACAACCGATCGTCCACACATGGACGACCGGTTGCATGCAACTTGGTTTGATGCAACTGAATCTCATTTCTTGGTTCTTTCGGTAAAGTCACGTAGAATGGAAATAATAAAACAATAAGAATAAAACATAATAAAATAATTCTCACGACGTTTCGGCCACAACGCAAGCAGCCGTCCTCAGGTGAAGAACAGGTCTGTCGAGAAGACCTGAGGACGGCTGCTTGCGTTGTGGCCGAAACGTCGTGAGAAATATTTTATTATGTTTAATTTTAATTATTTTTTTATTTCCATTCTACGTGACTTTACCGAAAGAACCAAGAAGATGAATCCCTGCAGTCACGAAAGCTTTAAATCAAAATTTAACCTCACGTGTTTGACTCGCCCTGCAACGAGGCAACAACGAATCGCTTTTCGAATCAAATCACGCCCATCGACGCGTGGAAAATCCTCCGAGTGCTCTATCCTCCGGTACCACGTGTTCGTCGTAAATTGGATTCATATTAATTATCAGCCCTTATGTCTTGAGTCTTGGATCTGTGAAGCCGAGTCACGTCCGCCACACGTGGGATTCAGCCTAGTTTGCAATTTAAAGTCGCGCAACTCCATTGCCATTGACAAATGCATTGCATCCAAAGGGTAAATACATGTGCAAAGAAGCATAGAAAAGTAGGCGCTTTAAGTTACACCGAGAAACAGGAAGAGGAATGCGTGGATTAGAGAGCAAGTGAAGGTGAGAGATATCACATTCTTCGTCGAGACAAGTACGTGTCTTAGACAGGAGACAAGTCCCTGGAATGGATGATGACAAGCTGGTCGAGACTAATGACTGAGTGGCGGCCAAAGGAGCGAACACGCCAGGCTACCGGGAGGGTGTCCACAAGCAGAGACGGAGCGATACAATATTCTCGTTTGCATCGCGTGACGTGAGAGATGGCGGTAGCCCTGGGTAGGGCCTTCGTCCAGCAGTGGATTGATCATAGCTGCTGCTGCTGATGGTGGTGGTGATGAAGGCCACGGCTGAGGGAGACGTGTCCTCATGGGCCCTGTCTGACCCGCGCTCGTGTTGTCACTGGCAGAGCCTCGCAGGAAGTCTCCAAACTCAAACACGGGATCAGCACAAACACAGCCCTCTATTCCCCGCGCCGAGGCTGTTGCGAGCCACGGCCACTTCAGCCCCCGTCACGACGGGCCGTGTGAGTTTAGGCAGAGACGGTAGCCCGGGCCTTTGGGCCCTTGACTGGACGGAGCTGTAGGCCCAAGCCTCTCGTGTTTTCTCTGAGAATCAACAACAAAGATTTCCTTTCGCTTTGTCTTTCAGCACATTTAATTCCCGTTCCTGGATTAGAAACACAAGATGTATTCCAATAGCGGTGGACGACAGGCCGCTGATTGTTCAAACGGGAATCCCTCGGGGCTACCTTTACAGAAAATAATAATAAAACTACACGCACTTTGGAGATTATGCCATGCTCCCTCCCGTGGTGCAGGCTATTATTTTTTTTTTACTGAAATAGAAGTCGCGTCATATCAAAGGGACACACCTGGCCTCGGCTCTCCGTTTGCGGGGACCGCAAAGCCAGACAATAACATGGAAAGTGTGCGCGTCTAATGGACTTAAAACCATCAAACGTCACGCCACCCGCGCGCCGCCCACATGACTCCCTCTCAATGCTGCTGGATTAGAGCCGTGGCCGTGTTTTCTGAACGGTTATGAATGTTTAGTTTGTGTAAAGTGGTTCGCGTGTGTGGCACTGGAGCAGCAAAGTTGACTTGCGGTGACGGGCTAAGGGGAGGAGTTATTTTTGTTCCGACCGATCGGTGAACTTTGACTCATCACGAATTATTTTTGGCTCGCGGTTTTCTGGGTGAGCGCGATCAACTCTTGTGTAAATCGTCCACTCTAGGTAGGCAGCGGATGCGCCCTAACCTTTGCTTTTACAACCAAAGACAGTCTCTTTCCATTCTAAATTTATACTCTGTATGAAGGTGGCGCAGTTAGACTTTGTGATTATGCTCTGTCTAAGCAAACGTTTGCGGCTATTTTTAATCACAGCCGTAGCAATGGCGGCGAAGCTGCGATGGAAAAAAAAACCGTGCGGAATTTGTATTTGTCTCCTTAAAATAACGACTTATTATAATTATTTATTAATCTAAGCATTGACCGGACGGTCAAGATAATTCGTAGAAGTCAAATTAAGTCAACTTCCTCCCTCGTGAATTTATTCAAATAATCGCTGCAATTTTAATAACAAACTGGCAACCTTGGGCATGGCAATAAAGTTTTGAAATCACATTTTTTTTAAATTAAACATGCAAATGAGTGTTGCCCTCTGTCATTTTGGTGAATAGTTTTTTTTTGTTCAAACTCTAACGTCAGTCATTAGTTGGCTCCCTCTTTGTTTCTAACACAGTTATTGTCAGCCTGACATTTGCAGAGTTATTAAAATCGTAATGTATGCATGCCTGTCCGAGAAATGTGCTCATTTCACAATGTGTAATGAAAATGTTTTCCATTTACCCTGCTACATTAAGATAAGCTGGGCCATTGTAACATTCAGATAAATAGGGAATTAACTGTGTTTATGGCCAGGCGCTTCGCCTTCTTATTTTGAGTTGACATATATGCACAATCCTTATTATCGTTCGCTGAGTGCTGGAAGAATGCTCGCCGCTAAATCCCTAAATCCACAAAGGGCAACCCGAATTGCCTGACATCCGCAATATTCGGGCCGTTCACCTTCGTACTGGAAATGCCATGCAAAAAAAAACATGTTTATGAGATAGCGTAAATCTGGCCCGCGGCTGATTAGTTACTAAAATGCACGGGCGAGCCTGGAGCGAGCGCGGCGGCTCTCCACGTATGGTAGAGCGCTGCGAATTATGGCATTAGGCGGCGGTGCTTTGTGGGTTGGAGTGACGGTCCCTGGGAGGTCTTGGGGGCCGCGTGGAGAGTGGCGCCACAAGGGGCCTGATAATGCGGGGAGCGCGCGCAGCCTCCTCCTCCTCCTGTGTGCGCTCCTGCCAGGTCTCACCAGGTCCCGCCGAGTCCCACCAGGTTCCACCAGGTCCCACCAGGCTCCGCCAGGTTCCGCCGGGTCCCTCCAGGTTCCGCCAGGTTCCGCCAGGTCCCCGCCGGGTCCGACCAGGTCCCACCAGGTCCCACCAAGTCCAGCCAGGCCCCGCCAGGTTCCGCCAGGCCCCGCCGGGTCTGACCACCAGCGCCAAAATCTGAAAGCAACAGCAGCAACAGGAGCAGTTATCCCACAGGTGTCATGAGTGGAGGAGACCGGTTGCGCGAGTGCTTAAGGTCATCAATGATTACTCAACCGATACGGGTAGCGCAGTGGTCACGCTTGTGACTCACAGCAAGAAGGACCTCGGTTCGATTCCCAGATAGGGCAGCCTGTCTGTGTGGAGCGTATCCGTTGTCCCCCTGTTCTGAATGGGTTTCCTCCGGGTTCTTCGGTTTTATTCCCCCACAGCTAAGCAAAACCACACGCAATGCGACTGGCATTGTCTAAAACGTTCCAATGATAAAACATTGCCCGATGATGACTCGAGCGGGATTAGACGCGGCGACATCGCCCCCTACTGGCAGGACGCTCCTAAGAAAACGAGTCTTGAGCCAGGCGTTCCTTGCTGAACACTCCTTAAGAGTTTAACACGGAGGCTTTCGTGACCAATATCATCCATTAGAGGGTTTTTTTTTGGGTTAGATCGTGTAAATATATAAATGTGTCGTTACAACCCGCCACCACCCGACACAGCCAACTAGTAAGGGTTGTCACGTAAACAGAACGTGGACAATTCGTCACTAGTACAGCACACCGGTGTGTTGGAGAGCCAAGCCACAACATCTACAATCTGAGTACGACGTTTCGCCAGTAATTACAACTAGCTTCATCAGGCGACAGCCAGATTTGTGGAGAAGTCTTACTGTTTCGTTCCTCATATAGAGGCGTAGATGTGGTGAGCACACTCGCAAAGAGAAGAGACAAACGTAGCTTCGATCGCTCCACTCACACGTGCCGCTGGACGGGAGGTGATGGATAGTGCTTATGTCATCTGCACATAATCATCCGTGTCATCCTGGGCGTGGATCGTTGGGGGTTTCCCGGATTCGGGCGGAAGGATGTTGGGCGGCCGCTATTTTGACAGGGAGCTGAGTAAAACTTTCCATGAAAGAAAAGTCGAGTACAATGATCGATCTATTATTAATCGATTGTCTATTGCTAGAACACGTCCAGGTCGTGGCTTCGAGTGTATGCCACGCAGTGCAGAAACATCCAACGTCGTGATGAACTCTGCTCCAGCGACTACGCTCCCTGGCTTCACCGACTCGCATTGACCAGCGTGGCGAAGCGTGGCCACACCACACCACGGCCCGCGCGGCTTGCAAAGGCCCTCATCCAGCTGTGGATTGACACGCGGGATCCGTAGGTGTACGCGTCTGTTGTGTCTTTAGTGAGCAGCGGGGTCACACGCCCGTGCGTGCCCAGCAGATGTATTGTGGCAGAGGTTCGCGGTTCGAATTAAGCGGCCGCCCTGATGTAATAGCAACCCCATGAGGCACCGTCGCATTTCAATGTGGACGTTAAAGATTCCCCGACGTCGGGGTAGGCCCTTTGCGTTCGGGCGTCAGGGTTCGCATTTGCCACATTCGGATGACACAGCAGCCACCGTCGCCCGCTACTGCCAGCAGACAACGAGCACCGGGCCACGCTTGCTGTCTCGCGTTCTCACCGCGTTTACCAACTACAACAGAGGGAGCGTGGCACAGCGGCTGCGTTGTGAGCCCCAATGTCCTGGGTTCAATTCCTGGTCACGGGCCGCATCAGTCGCGAGTGATATTGGAACCGGTCCAGCGGCCCCCTTCCTCCACTTGCGTGGTGAAGTATGGTCAAGAAGCAACGTGCATGACCGACGCGGTGGTGGGGAAGCCTTCGTCCAGCAGTGGATCGATAGGCCGGGCTGTAAGTGGCTGTTGGTGTACTCTGCGTGTGCTGTGGCTGTTTCTTGTTCACGGAATCGCCCTCGTGGAGTCGTTTGACCGTCGCTTCCCTTCATCATTTTGTATCTTTTTCTGGTGGCGTTCTCGCCACCAAACAATCCATCTGTGCGGCCCTCTGGGGACCGGGCGTGGCATTCCCGGATATTCAATACAGATAAGCCAAATCTGCAATCATTGCGCGCCGTCCGGGGATGTAATTATGCGCGTGCAGTAATTCCTCCGTGGCAGCGCGCGTGGACAATTAGTGGCGTTTGAGAGAGAGAGGGCGGGCGGGCTGTCTGTTGTTGTGGCAGAACGGCGTCCTGATGAGCGCCGGGAGTGGCGGAGGTGCATCTGGAAGCGGCGACTTCACCATTGAGGAGTTTTCATCATGTAGGGATGGAGGTCTTCGACATTGTGAAGTCTTCTTCGTCGCGGAGGTGTTTTCATCGGGAAGGGATCTTCACCACGGATCGGTGTTCAACGTCGATGGGTGTTGTCATCACGACGGCGTCTTCGGCATGGAGTTCTCATCACGAAGGGGGCTTTGAACATCCCGAGGTGTTCATCCTGAAGATGTCATCGTCACGGAGAGGTCTTCATCTTTGAAAGTCCCCATCACTGTAAGTCGCCCATCCAAGCACCACCCAGTATCAAGCGTGCTCAGATGGAAACAAGACCGGGTTCCTTGCGGATGCGTTGGCTACAGGCGGCGCGTGAACCAATTAACAGTGCGCCGTCACACTCTCACGTGGTTGTTTAATCTGGTGGTGTTCTTTATAGTGGAGGGAGGGGGGTCAGTACCAGGCTAGGTGCAGCCCCACCCCCACCCTGGAATCTCCTGGCAAATCCAGTCAGCGGCCGGAGGTCGGTCCGCGTTCACTCGTCGGCGGCGAGAGCGGCTTTGCAATATGTCGTTGTTTACCACGAATCCCGAACGGTCATCATTAGGCGGTAAAGCGGACGCAAATGCCTCATCTTAAGCTCCCACAAATCCCGCGTGATCCGTGTTTGAAGACGAGAAAGAATAAAGTGAATAGCAGATGCTGCAGCTCCCCTAAATCTCGTACCGCCGCTGTCTCCGCGAGTCTCGGCCACGCCGCGCTATTAACGTCTCATTGCGGCTGGATTAGAACGCTCGCACGCATTCACTCGCCCTCTCACCCTCTCTCACCCTCTCTCTCTCACCCTCTCTCTCACCCTCTCTCTCACCCTCTCTCACGCTCTCTCTCTCTCACCGCGCGTCCCAGATTCTCACTCGCACTGCGCGACCTCGTGACAACCCATCAGCCTCGATTTGACTCCTGTCGCCACCGGGGTTGATGGGGTGGTTGTGGGATAAGTGTGTGTTGGTGGTGGTGGTGGTTGTGGGGTGGGTCGCGTGGTTGTGGTGCGTGGTTAATGGTGGGGTAAGTGTGTGGTGGTGGTGGTCGTGGCGTTGGTGGAGTGGTTGCTGTGTACTTAGTTGACGGCGTGTCTGTGGTTTGTGGCTCCGAATCGGCGAGGTGGCACAGCGGGGAGTGCGGGCGGTGCATCTGTGAGCCATGTCAGCCAAGCGAACCCAGAGCACGTGGGCCTGCCCCGTGACCTCCTGCCAGCCAGCGAGCTTTACTTCGGCACTTCACGTGGCCTCAAAGTGCACCGAGCCTGGCACAAGTGCCCAGTTCAACTCCCGGGCAGGGCTAACATCAGCGGCCCGTCTTGGGTCGTCTCGTCTCCAACCCCCCCCCCTGGCGCCCACATTGTCAACCCGCACTGACCAGCGCGGTGAAGTATGGCCAAACAATCTCAGTGACCGACGGAGCTTTTTGGGGAAGCCTCCTTCATGC
Organism: Lampetra fluviatilis; assembly: GCF_964198595.1. Taxonomy (NCBI): domain Eukaryota; kingdom Metazoa; phylum Chordata; class Hyperoartia; order Petromyzontiformes; family Petromyzontidae; genus Lampetra; species Lampetra fluviatilis. Next base: position 8,217,755 of record NC_136292.1, read on the forward strand.
GCAAGTGGATTGCCACGGGGGCGGTACAGCGACGGTTGTCGTGACGAAATTCTTCAGAAATGTCTCGACCCCCCCCCATCCCCCCTCGCCTCCCCCCACCAGCTTGAGTTGGTGGGGGGTCTTCACCGGACGGTCTTGTGGCTACGGGAGGAGGGGGGGGATTAGGAGAGGATACAATCCAGAGAGCGGGTGGCAAATTTTAATAACAAAATTAATAAATAAACAACCCTTCCCATATTCGTGTCTCCACCGCGAGAATACACATCTTATTGTTAACACAACCCATCAGCCGCACCACCTTCTGGAGTGCATATCATCAGCTGCATTGGCGCAGGACATGCAAACTCTGGACCGATTTCAACATTCAGTGCCTCATCAGGCTCGCTCGCTTGTGCTGGTGAACTGCCCGATGATGATGACGATGATGTTCATAGGCACGAGAAACTTTCTGTTAGCGATGGCTCCGTGTTCAGCCCAGCCGCAAGCGACCACGCAGGGCCACAGCGCGTGTTTTAAAGAGAGCAGATTTAGACCCCGAGGCAGCCCTAATCATAAGCCTTTGATTTAATTAGGCCCATTCCACGTGCTCAGCGGCAGCGATTAAGTAATGAGTCTTCAGGCCCTCCTTTGTTGGGAGCAGGTCACTTGGAAGAAAGCCACCCAGCGCGGGTGAGAGTCCGGCCGATGGGTTGAAGGTGATGGGGCCGCCCTCACGTCTCGAGCGCTCGGCTGGGTGGCCGCTCGCTCGCTCGCCCGCCCTCACGCGTGGGATCAGACTTGCGCTGCTGCGCACTTAGAGCCACGAAGAAGGGCCATTACCCGAAACGTCACCTATCATATATATCTCCCCCCCCACACACCTTGAAGACCACACTGTTATTGATACGTGCTGAGTTATTATGTGTGCTTGGGCACAGCAGCAGCAGCAGCAGTAGTATCACCAAATGCTGCGTCTAATTTACAAGACTGGATGCTCGTTTGCATTAGCTGTGCGTGTAGTGGGGAGCGGTAGTGCAGTGGTTAGCGCGCTCCGCACCGAACCCGGGCACCTGAGTTCCATTCCCGTTCAAGGCCCAACTCCGATTATCTGAATCAATCCTGGGCCTCCCTTACGCCGACTCAGCCTCAAAGGAGAACCTGCTGTGTTCCTAATATCGGAAAAAAGAACGTTCCAGACGGCCGCAGAAGCGCATCTGAAAGCGCGCGATGCAGTGGCCGTCTTTGTTCGATGACCATCCAAAAGCCGCCGCTGCTGCTGAGAGGATGATCGGAGGGCGCGTGATGGTTTCTACTCCTTGACGAGATCGGAGAGATATTATGGTGCGTTTGCGCTTGCCGCAGTCAAGTGCTGTTTGTTGTGGATGAACTTTCACATCGCAGGGGCGGTGAGAGCTGGACGTGGTGGTGGTGGTGGCTTGGGGCGGCCTTCATCCGGCAGTGGATTGACCGCGGCTGATTATGATGATGGTAATATAATAACGCCGAATCTGGCTCAAGAATCGGATGAAGGCATTGGCAGCACTTTGTTTGTACATCCACTGCTGTATGGATGTCGCCACGCCGTGCGGTGCATGGCGGTTGTTGGGCGATCCACTGATAGACACCCCGCTGAAATATTGTCATGATGAAGGGATGACGGAGAGAACAACACAACGCGTTACTTGAAAGCCTCTACGGGTCTGCTGTCAACCCCAGCACACGAATTACAGCATCGCCACTCTCCCCTGGAACGGATGGAGCCGTCACTTGCACGGCACCGAGATTCAATCGGCTGTACGCTGAACTTCTTTCGCTCCGTACATAGCAAACTGTGACGATCGGAGATTGAGGGTAATTACAAATCACCGGGCTATCTATAAATGGATCACCGATATATTTCTTACCATAATAATGATAATGTTATTACAAAGCGGCATCCGAGAATATTGTTTTATTATCAATCTAACGTGTAATACTTCATCCGCGGTAAGTCGCCCATACCCCCGCATCGGTCGTTATTACACGCCGCTCAGGTCGGCGTATCCACAGCGCAGCGCGCTAACCACTGCGCCACCGCTCCCCACCCGCCCCAGCACCGCGGTGACCCCCCACTCCGAGACTTTCCCTTTGATCCGCGAAGCGAAGCGGAGGCTGCTCGGATCGCGATCGCTGGGGCGGTATCAACTCTTGACTCCAGCGCGCGCCCCCTCCTCTCTCTCTCTCGCGCTGTCGACAATTACCCTGCCATTGTGCTCCGGCGAGGCGTCGCGAGACGAGGACATTCCGTTTAGAAACTCCACAAATATACAAATACTAACAAACTAACTAACCAAACAGTACTACACAAATACTAACAAGCTAATAAACCAGCTACCAGTACTCCACAAATACACAAATACTAACCAGCTACTAGGACTACACAAACACTAACCTACTAACCAGACAGTCACCAGTACTACACAAATACTAACCTACTAGCCAGCAAGCCACCAGTACTACACAAATACTAACCAGCTACTAGTACTACACAAATACTAACCTACTAACTAACCAGCTACCAGTACTATACAAATACTAACCTACTAGCCAGCCAGCCACCAGTACTACACAAATACTAACCTACTAACTAACCAGCTACTAGTACTACACAAATACTAACCTACTAACTAACCAGCTACTAGTACTACACAAATACTAACCTACTAACTAACCAGCTACTAGTACTACACAAATACTAACCTACTAACCAGCTACCAGTACTACACAAATACTAACCTACTAACCAGCTACCAGTACTACACAAATACTAACCTACTAACCAGCTACTAGTACTACACAAATACTAACCTACTAACCAGCTACCAGTACTACACAAATACTAACCTACTAACCAGCTACCAGTACTACACAAATACTAACCTACTAACTAACCAGCCATTAGCACTACACAAACACTAACCTACAAACCAGCCAGCTACTAGCACTACACAAACACTAACCTACTAACCAGCCAGCTACCAGTACTACACAAATACTAACCTACTAACTAACTAACCAGCTACTAGCACTACACAAATTCTAACCTATTAACCAGCCAGCTACCAGTACTACACAAATACTAACCTACTAACTAACTAACCAGCTACCAGTACTACACAAATACTAACCTACTAACCAGCTACCAGTACTACACAAATACTAACCTACTAACTAACCAGCTACTAGTACTACACAAATACTAACCTACTAACCAGCTACCAGTACTACACAAATACTGACCTACTAACCAGCTACCAGTACTACACAAATACTAACCTACTAACCAGCTACCAGTACTACACAAATACTAACCTACTAACCAGCTACCAGTACTACACAAATACTAACCTACTAACCAGCTACTAGTACTACACAAATACTAACCTACTAACTAACCAGCTACCAGTACTACACAAATACTAACCTACTAACCAGCTACTAGTACTACACAAATACTAACCTACTAACTAACCAGCTACCAGTACTACACAAATACTAACCTACTAACCAGCTACTAGTACTACACAAATACTAACCTACTAACTAACCAGCTACCAGTACTACACAAATACTAACCTACTAACCAGCTACCAGTACGACACAAATACTAACCTACTAACTAACCAGCTACCAGTACTACACAAATACTAACCTACTAACTAACTAACCAGCTACTAGCACTACACAAATACTAACCTATTAACCAGCCAGCTACCAGTACTACACAAATACTAACCTACTAACCAGCTACTAGTACTACACAAATACTAACCTACTAACTAACCAGCTACCAGTACTACACAAATACTAACCTACTAACCAGCTACTAGTACTACACAAATACTAACCTACTAACTAACCAGCTACCAGTACTACACAAATACTAACCTACTAACCAGCTACCAGTACTACACAAATACTAACCTACTAACTAACCAGCTACCAGTACTACACAAATACTAACCTACTAACCAGCTACCAGTACTACACAAATACTAACCTACTAACTAACCAGCTACCAGTACTACACAAATACTAACCTACTAACCAGCTACCAGTACTACACAAATACTAACCTACTAACTAACCAGCTACCAGTACTACACAAATACTAACCTACTAACCAGCTACTAGTACTACACAAATACTAACCTACTAACCAGCTACTAGTACTACACAAATACTAACCTACTAACCAGCTACCAGTACTACACAAATACTAACCTACTAACTAACCAGCCACCAGACCTACACAAATACTAACCTACTAACCAGCTACTAGTACTACACAAATACTAACATACTAACCAACCAGCTACCAGTACTACACAAATACTAACCTACTAACTAACCAGCCACCAGTACTACACAAATACTAACCTACTAACCAGCTACTAGTCAGAGGTGGGACAAAGTCATTGTTATGCAAGTCCAAGTCGAGTCGCAAGTCATCAAATTCATGACTCGAGTCTGACTCGAGTCCAAGTCACATGACTCGAGTCCACACCTCTGCTACTAGTACTACACAAATACTAACCTACTAACCAGCTACTAGTACTACACAAATACTAACCTAGCCAGCCAGCTACCACTACTACACACATTCTAACCTACTAACTAACCAGCTACCAGTACTACACAAATACTAACCTACTAACCAGCTACTAGTACTACACAAATACTAACCTAGCCAGCCAGCTACCACTACTACACACATTCTAACCTACTAACTATCCACCTACCAGTACTACACAAATACTAACCTACTAACCAACCAGCTACCAGTACTACACAAATACTAACCTACTAACCAGCTACCAGTACTACACAAATACTAACCTAGCCAGCCAGCTACCACTACTACACACATACTAACCTACTAACTATCCACCTACCAGTACTACACAAATACTAACCTACTAACCAACCAGCTACCAGTACTACACAAATACTAACCTAGCCAGCCAGCTACCACTACTACACACATTCTAACCTACTAACTATCCACCTACCAGTACTACACAAATACTAACCTACTAACCAGCTACCAGTACTACACAAATACTAACCTAGCCAGCCAGCTACCACTACTACACACATTCTAACCTACTAACTATCCACCTACCAGTACTACACAAATACTAACCTACTAACCAGCTACCAGTACTACACAAATACTAACCTACTAACCAACCAGCTACCAGTACTACACAAATACTAACCTACTAACCAACCAGCTACCAGTACTACACAAATACTAACCTACTAACCAGCTACCAGTACTACACAAATACTAACCTACTAACCAACCAGCTACCAGTACTACACAAATACTAACCTACTAACCAGCTACTAGTACTACACAAATACTAACCTACTAACTAACCAGCTACCAGTACTACACAAATACTAACCTAGCCAGCCAGCTACCACTACTACACACATACTAACCTACTAACTATCCACCTACCAGTACTACACAAATACTAACCTACTAACCAACCAGCTACCAGTACTACACAAATACTAACCTACTAACCAGCTACCAGTACTACACAAATACTAACCTACTAACCAGCCACCAGTACTACACAAATACTAACTTACAGGAGCCCTCGCCACCCGTAGCCCCGCCCCCCTGTGCCCGTCTCGCCGGCGCGCACTGCGCCCCCAGGCGGCGCGGGTCGGGACTGCGACCACGCGCCTCGGGGTCCACGATGTCCCCCGCTCCGCTCCGCACCGCACGGCAGGAGACGCGGGGGCTGCTTGTGGAGTTTCACTCACCGAGAGAGGGAGAGAGAGACCCGGAGAGGAGCTCACGGAACAGGTGGACAGACGTCCCCGTTGGCCTGGGGCCAGTGGGGACGGCGCGTCCCGAGGCAGGGATGGAGCCTACAGACGGCAGAGGCGAGACTGGAGACGGAATGGCAGTCACAAGAGAGATCCCGCGCGCGCGCGAGAGACGTTTGACTTTTAAACAACTTTTATTGCCGCCAGCAGCAACAGCACTGGAGGTGATTCCGATATTAAATGCACAGTCACCAGCAAACAAATAAAACAAACGCTTTAAATCCACGCGTTGTCGCTAGGAATGCACCGCGCACAACACGAAAGAAAAGTCACGTGGTGGTTGTGGTGGTCATCGCGCACGCCACGGTGACGAGCGAGCGCTTCAGAAGGTGAACACGAGGGCGCCGTCCACGCTGGTACAGAGAGGGGCTTGTCCGGCTCCTCAGCGAGCGAGAGAGAGAGGACGCCTCGACGCAGCCACGTGGATCGCGATCACGATCGCTCCGTGTCTGTCGCAGTGCCGGGTCTCGCAATGCCCCGGTGCGTAATGCGTTCCCGTGGCTCTGCAAGGCGAACAATGTGTGCACGAATATTTTAACATCGATGCAGATTTTATTCAGCCACGAGCGCCAATTATACTGCGATATGAAGGAGGAACACCCAACAGGACTCACGTACACGATGGCAACAACAACAACCTGCACCACCAACAACTCCACCTCCACGGGATCCATCCTCCATCCCATTCCCCACCACACGCATCTCCTACTCCCTCCCTCTCTCTCCGCTCCATCGCAACCTCTCCCGCCCCTCAATGCCCCCTCCGGGATGATGATACCTGGTCGCAGACCCACCGCTCCAGTTGTCCTAATGACGGCTTATCGCAGCTAATGAGGGGGGTGCTAATGGTGGCATGGCCTCGCGTCTCCCTCACCTGTCCACAATCAAGGACAAGGAGCCATCGTTACCCGCTCAGAGCCCCCGCCTCCGCCTCGATCCGCACCAATTTATTCCCAGCACCACGAGAATAAACTAACGCCAGTGCCACTGATGGGCTGGCACAGTTACGAATGGCAGTGCCACTGATATACTGGTACAGTTACTGATGTGCGTGCCACTGATGATTTGACACAGTTACTAACCGCAGTGTCTGTGATGGACTGGCTCAGTTACTAATGGGCGTGCCACTCGCAGACTGGCACAGTTACGAATATGAGTGCCACTGATGGGCTGATCACGTGAGACACGGGATACGGATCACGTGAAACACCTGATCAATATCCCGTGTTACACAGACGCATTCGTGAAGCGTTACCATTAGAGTATTATTTTAAATCGCATCCGGTAAGTGGATGAGTGTGAGTGCGTGTGAGACCAGAATTTTTACAACTCTCTCGACACAAGCTTCTTTTCCGCGGCGTCTTATAATCGTGACAATGCCGTGCGCGTGTATGTATAGAGATAAATAGAATAGTCTCGGAAGGCGGTGGGGCCAAGAGCCGCGTGTAATCACGAGGCCGGGGGATGAAGTCGCAGGCCTCGCGATGAGAAATCGGGGCAGTAATTGGGGCCGCGTGGGATGCAGAGGTGAGAAGACGCGCGGGCAATGGGGGGGCGGACGGAGCCGGTGACTTGGCTTCGTATAGGTTGGAGTCCCGATTGCGAAGGTGTTTGAAGACCACATTGATCGTCTCAGACCGGTCACCATTGACTGCACGAATATATATATGTCTATATGTATGAGAGCCATCATAGTACATTTGCATCCGCGCTTAAATTGGCTAAATTCTAGCTCTGTGAATGAACATATCGGGTTGACGGTCACGCGACGAGCATCACTCTCACGGACAGAGCGAGTGGGAAGGACTGCCATCGACCGTGTGTGGTCCAGAGGTCACGTGGAGAAGGGCATCTCAGAGGTAACTCTGTGATATCCGCTTCCACTGGCCGTTCACGAACACACTCACCCACCCACTCACCCACTCACTCACCCATTCACTCACCCACTCACTCACCCTCTCAAAGATACTAAGATCCCCCGTATAGCCTAAACAGACTGTTGGGGCAAGTGCTGTTAGCGATCACCTATGAAGGCCGGCACGGCACACGAGGGGGTGGGTGGCCAGCACCACGCCCGGCCGCCTTTGTATCCCAAGTGGCGATGTTTACGCTTCACACCAGGTACTCATTCGAGGCTGAGTCGACCTAGAGGAGGCCAAGGATTGGTTCAGATAAGCGTCACCGGTGTTGGCCGTGAGCGCGAATCGAGCTCGCTCACTCACCCACTGCACTGCAGGTCCGCCTCACTTCTCTCGATCTGCTCCACTCTGGAATCCCCTCGTCCCATCGCTTCTTTACCATAAGCTCCTATAATATTAATGCTTATCATAATACGTATACCAATTAGAATTATTAGTTTAATAATGTTGCTCAATTCACGAAACGCGTTACCTTTTGCCCATGACAACTTTAATAGAGTGCCCTTTATTACCGGTCACATGGCGTTTTGGGCCTTTCGGCCTGTGCTCGGCAACCGTGATACAAATATATAAATGTGTGTTATAGATGAATGTATGCTTATATATTTATATATTGTACGTGTATGTCCTGTCGACGGCTCAGCAAACAAGACTTCTGCTTTGACTCACATTTGTTCCTCTCTCTGAATCCAGATAATCCCCCTCCCTCCCTCCCTCCGCTCTTTCTTTCTTGCGCTTTTTATATATTTTTGTTTTTTTTTCCAAGCGACTGTTACAATAAAGAGACGCTGACACAGCAGCCGTGACAGAAATAGCCACCGCTGTTCCGCCAGTGACGTCTCCACGGTGCTTGCTCTGCCACCAGCGGAGGGCGGGCGGGGGGTGAATCTTCGTTTGATTGCTAATTTTAGATTTTTTTGTGTGATGCTTTTCCTTCTTCTTAATCCAGGATGTGTCGCTTCCTGTTCGCTCCGTGAACCCGGTTATGAGTGAGTCAAATAGGAACGCCGGATGTTGTGTGTGTGTGTATACATTGAAATGAAATCTATACCCCAACTACCTGCAGATAATAAGACTCATAACTCGATGTGACACCATTTTTTCCCCTGGGTACTAAGTGTTGTTTTTTAATTGCTTATGCCTCAAAATGTAGAAAATGGCTATTATTCCCCACAAACTTTGCTTTTGTGCCCAGGACATTATGTGAACGAAAGACACAAATGCGCACGTTTTCTCATTGAAAATAGGCAAATTTAAAAACATCACTGTCCTGGTCACAAAAGCAACGTTTGTGGAGAATAATAGCCATTTTCTGTACTTTTGAGGCATAAGCAATTAGCTAGTAACACTTACTACCCAGGAGCAAATTATTTTTTGTTACGCAGTTTATAATTAAAGTCAGAAGTCAGAGTGATCTCCTGCTGCTCAAATGAACATTGAGGCGTTGCACATCTCCCGTTCACAGCCTTGATACAGTGGTGGAAATTCCACATTGCGATGGCAGGAGTGAGTCTGATCCATAAGACAACCACGGCCCACTTCGTCGCAGCGAAGTGGGATTCACGAACCAGCGGAATCGTAGCCCCTGGGGGCATGCGGCCGCTTCGTCAACCGTAGCGCAGACGCGAATCGTACAAACGCGTCGACCTCGTGATACGTCTGCGAGCGACGTTTCGGACGACCACCCCTGTCACCGGGACAGCGTCACACGTTCAGCCGGGCTGCTCACGATGAGTCGCAATTCAAACGAATCCCGCGGCTGTCTGTCGAAGGGACATTGGAATAAAATTCCCGACGCGCATCGTGAGTGGCCACCACCAAAGAATCCATAAAGAACACCGTCGTACAATATAAAGCCATACAATAGGCTGACGTTTCAGGCAATGACCCTCCTTAAAGAGTCCAACGCAAATGCATTGCTCTGCCTGATCGCTGTGATGGCGACACGCGTGGCGGGCTCTGCTTTATTTTTGACTACTCTTAGGTTGTTTCGGTAAAGTCACGTAGGTAAAAAATAAATAACAAAAATAATAAATGATAGAAATAAAATAATAAATCACTGAATATTCTTTTTTCTATTATTAATTATTATTAAATTTTATTCTTTATTTTTACCTACGTGACTTTACCGAAAAAACCTAAGAGTATGAATTATTGCAGTCACGAAAGCTTCAAATCTAGAATTATTTTTGACTGTGCACCCGTGGTTTTGTGTTATTTTGTTTTACTCCGTTCAAGTATAGATCGATAAATTTGAAAAACCTTCATATTGGAGGAGACCAGAGACACCCCACCCACGCTTTTGCGGGGACAACAACAATCACCGTGACACACAGACGAGTTCGCGAACTCACTTGCGTTACTGCCGTCTCCGGGCCATCTCGCATCTCAGCGGCATTGGGAGTCTCACTCATCTCTACGTGATCCACCAACCCTTGCCTCCGAAGCGCTGAAAGCATTCTGGCTTCGAGGCTGCATGCAACGGCGGTGTGGCCAGGTACTCACTTCAGGCTAAGTCGACCTAGATGTGGCCCAGGACCGATTCCGATAATCGTCACTGGTGTTGGTCGTGAGCGGGAATCGAACTCGGGCCACCGGGTTCGTAGCGCAACGCGCCACGACCCAAGTGCCACGGGTTGCCTGACTGAGACGACTTGCAGATGCACCACAGACACACAGCCACAAATATATACGCACACACGTAGACACACACACACACCTACACAGAGATAAACAAACATACACACACACACAGCCATAGTTAAACAAATATGTACACACGCGCAACACAAAGATCCCTTTATAGCCTGAACAGACTTGTGGGGCAAGTGCTGTGAGCGAGCACCTATGACGGCAGGCACGGCACACGAGGGGGTGGGTGGCAGAGCCGAACACACACACAGACACACACAAACAGACACACACACACAGACACACACACACAGGACACCCACACAGACGACACACACACACATACAGACGACACACAGATGACACACACACACACGACACACACAGACGACACACACACAGACGACACACACAGAGACGACACACACAGACGACACACACACACACGACACACACACACACAGACGACACACACACAGGACACCCACACAGACGACACACACACACATACAGACGACACACAGATGACACACACACACGACACACACAGACGACACACACACAGACGACACACACAGAGACGACACACACAGACGACACACACACACACGACACACACACACACACAGACGACACACACACAGACACAGGTGAAGCCTCTGAGTGCCCAGCACCAGGAGGTTCCAATTAGGCCGCGCGGCTCGCAAATGAGGGAGGAGGATGAGGAGGATGCGCGCGACCATCCTGCCACCTCCACCCGCGCGCAGACTTCTTCATCTTCGCTGCCGGTCGCCGGAGACGAGGCGTGACCCATTGCGTGCCAGAGATTTGCATGAATTTGAATGTCGTTTTTGCATTAAACCGAGAAGCGCATTAACATAACCGCCCCCACACACTCCACCTGCTCCTCGTCCCCCGCGTTCACCGCGTTCCAGGTTCACGCGCCGCCCGCCTGCGCGTGAACCACGAGCGCGGCACGCACGCACGGACACGCGTGAACACAAAGGCAAAGGTCCCCCGTATAGCCTTCAGCAGACTTTTGAAGCAAGTGCTGTTCGCGAGGACCTGTTAAGGACCGGAACGGCAGGCGAAGGGGGTGGGTGGTCAGCGCCACGCCCGACCGCCTTTGTCTCCCCAGTGGTGATGTTCACACAAAGACAAAGATCCCCCGTGTAGCCTGAACAGAGTGTAGGGGCAAGTGCTGTTAGCGAGCACCTATGAAGGCGGGAACGGTACACGAGGGGGTGGGTGGCCAGCACCACGCCCTACCGCCTTTGTCTCCTCAGTTATGATGTTTACACAGCGCACCAGGTACTCATTTGAGGCTGATTCGACCTAGGGGAGGCCCAGGACCGGTTCACACACCGCATACATACACACACACGCAGACAGACGCATACGAACGCACACACGCAGACGACACAGAGTCTCATCCGTCCTGTGTCCAAGCAGCGCACTGCGTGTCAAAATAACACTTGGCTTACTGGCACCACATTTGAATTCCCTCCCATCGTCGTTTCATTACCCACTCTCTGCTAATAATAATAATAACCGTGCTCAATTGTGAACTCTTATCTATGACAACTTTAAGTGATGTTTGGTGAGGGCCGCTTGGGGTTTTGGGCTTGTGATTAGCAACTGAGATCTGAACACACACCCAAATACACCCACACTCAGATACACACACAACCAGATACACATAGACCCAGATACACACACACAGACCTAGATACACACAGACCCAGATACACACAGACACAGATACACCCAGACCCAGATACACACACACAGACCTAGATACACACAGACCCAGATACACGCACACAGACACAGATAAACACAGACAGAGATACACGCATACACAGACCCAGATACACACAGACCCAGATACACACACACACAGACACAGATACACACACACACACACTCAGACCCAGATACACGTATACGTAGATTCAGATACACGCATACACAGACCCAGATACACACATACCCAGATACACACAGACCCAGATACACACACACAGACCCAGATACACACAGACCCAGATACACACGCAGACAAAGATACACACAGACCGAGATACACACAGATAGAGACACACGCATACACAGACCCAGATACACACACACAGACCCAGATACACACACACAGACAAAGATACACACATACCCAGATACACACAGATAGAGACACACGCATACACAGACCCAAATACACACAAACCCAGATACACACAAACCCAGATACACACAGACAGAGATACACACACACAGACTCAGATACACACACAGACCCAGATACACACACAGACCCAGATACAAACACACAAAGATACACACAGACCCAGATACACACACACCCAGATACGCACAGACCCAGATACACACAGAGACACACGCATACACAGACCCAGATACACACACACAAAGATACACACAGACTCAGATACACACACACAAAGATACACACAGACAGAGATACACACACACAGACCCAGACACACAGACCCAGATACGCACAGACCCAGATACACACAGAGGCACACGCATACACAGACCCAGATACAAACACACAAAGATACACACAGACCCAGATACACACACAAAAACCCAGATACACGCAGTCGCAGATACTCGCAGTAAGTAGCGAGACCACAGCAGAGGCGCTGTGCGGCCACGGCGCTGCTGCTGGGTCCAATCGAGGACACGGGGGCGCTACGATTCCACCACAAAGCGATTGAACATTCCCCTCGCAGCTCACGAGTATGCCGTCGGATATATCATCATCAGCCATGATCGATCCGTTGCTGGATGAAGGCCTCCCCTCTCATCGCCGTGCGATGTAGTAAGCCACCCTGCAAGTTAACTCATTGAAAGGCCTCGATCTGTTCCGTGCACTTCCTTCTATGCACGTTGCTTGTCTAAACCCGCACGCACACGCACGTGTGACAGCAACATTTCACTGGCTGTTATCACATCCATGGCTGAAAGGTTGAAAAACTTTTCAATGGATAGAATTCACGGGGCGTTTTTGTTCATTTGTTGTTGACTTAGGGCCGTTTCAGCGGTCGTATACAACAACAACAATAACAACAACAACAACATCGTTCTTTTCTGCCTTCGAGTGCAAAATTATTCTCGTGAAATCACCACGTGGCTGATGTTAATTAATTAATTAATCCAACAACGTTGACTGAGAATCTACGTGTCCCGTATACGTGTTCTTGTACGAATATAAATGCGCGTGCTTGTGCATGTATGTGTACGTATGCGCGTCTCTACTAGATGCGCGCAACTACAGTGTACGTCACCAGGGAGACAAAGGCGGCCGGGCGTGGTGCTGGTCACCCACCCCCTCGTGTGCCGTGCCGGCCTTCATAGGCGCTACTCGCTAACAGCACTTGCCCCATCATGCTGTGAAAGGCTATGCAGGGGAGCTTTGTACTTATACATATTTGTGCCTATGTGTATATGTAGGCCGGCAGTACGCATGTACGGGTACATGTTTGTTCATATCTATGTGTGTTTTAAGGCGGCTGCATTTTTGTTACGAAGTAGCGACCTAAATAGGTGCTCTCTAACAGCTCTTTCCCTAACGGTGTATGGAGGCTACCTGGGGGATCTCTTTGTATGTTGTGTGCATTACTGCACGCATCGAAAGACACTGGGCACGATACTTAATAGATAAATGTGTATAGGTGCATCTTTGTATCTATGTGTACATTGATGTCGATATTTGTATGCATAGGTATATACGTGTGAATAAATGTGTGTATGCATGCACGTGTGTCTATCTGGACATATAGATACGATTTTATATCAAAGCATATGTGACTGCACACACATGTGTGCACGCCTGTGTATATGTGTATGTGCGTGCATGTGGAGAGCGTGTGGGGAGCGGTGGTGTAGCGGTTAGCGCGCTGCGCTACGAACCCGGCGATCCGAGTCCGATTCCCGCAGCACGGCCAACACCAGTGACGATTATCTGAACCGGTCCTGGGCCTCCCCTAGGTCGACTCAGCCTCTAATGAGTACCTGGTACGGTGTGTAAATATCACCACTGGGGAGACAAAGGCGGTCGGGCGTGGTGCTGGCCACCCACCTCCTCATAGGTGCTCGCTAACAGCACTTGCCCCTACAGTCTGTTAAGGCTATATGGGGGATCTTTGTCTTTTTGTACGTACATGTATATATGTGTACGCGTGTGTGCGCGTGTCTGTCTTTGTGTGTGTGGGGAGCGGTGGTGCAACGGTTCGCGCGCTGCGCTACGAACCAGGCCACCCGCGTTCGCTTCCCGCCCACCGCCAAAGCCAGTGACGATTTATCTGCAACGGATAACAGCACTTGCCCCAACAGTCTGTTAAGGCTACACGGGGGATCCTTGTCTTTGTCTGTGGGTGGGTGTGTGTGTGCACGTGTACGTGTGCGCGTGTGTGTGCACTCGTTACGCTTGAGTGGTCAGGGCAAACGCGTGTTGACCCGCGCGGCCCCCGTGTCCCGTAACCCACACACACACACGCGCGATCACACTCACACGACAACACACACACACTCACATCAAACATGGATATATACGGGATCCCCCCCCCTCCTTGCCCACCGCAACGCATCATTATACTCAACATGTATGGAACACAAACGGAATCAATTCATGTGCGCATCTGTAGTCTGTTCTCCCCCCCAAACCCACTCCGCCACCACCTCCACCTCCCCTTCTCTTTTTATATTTAAAAAAATACATTTTGACAGGCAATTTGGTTACAATTACTGGAGCTGGTAAAACCAGTTTTCTAGGCTGCGCTTAAATCCGCCTGCGAGGATTATAGCCATCAGACCCCACGCACAATCCCCCCCGGGGGCAGCCCTGCCCCTGCGCTGCCCATGCCCGATGCATATGGTCCCCCCCCCCCCCGTGAAACAGCAGAGTCGACGATAAAGGCGCAGCCCTGCAATTGCCTCGCCTCGCACCATGCCGGCGGGAAGCGCCTGCTCGCCCAGAGCTACGGACTCGCGCGGTGGCGGTGGTGGCGGTAGTGGCGGTGGTGGTGGTGGCGGTGGTGGTGGTGGCGGTGGTGGTGGCGGCGGTGGTGGTGGCGGTGATGACGGTGGTGGTGGCGGTGGCGACGGTGGTGGCGGCAGTGGTGGCGGTCGTGGTGGCGGTGATGACGGTGGTGGCGGCGGTGGTGGCGGTGGGTCCCTGAAAATCAATCGCCCATCATCCACACCATCATCCGCACCATCATCCGCACCGCATACAAACCTCACGCCGTTGCCTCGCCGGGCCCCTCACCGACACCCACCGACGAACCAGCACGCCACAACAACTGAATGGTCGACATTGTCGGGGATTTGCCAGGAGGAGATTCGTTGGGGCATCTCCGCTGCGCTTGACCATCGGTCGTGAAGCTCCGCATGGCTGTGCCGTGGCAAGTGGTTCTGCGGCGAGCAGCCCACAATGTTGGGAGCCGCTGCTCTGAACGATTCGTGATCCTCATGGCGGTACCCCGGGGTACCCGATAATACAAAATAGCCGATGCAATTAAATATGTTATTTCTGGGGTGTTACTTAACTCCGCGGCTGGGGTAACCAATCAATCCGAAATCGGTGCCACTCCGCGATGTCGAAACGACAAACGTGAGCAGAACAAAATCCGTTCTCGAAAAATTCAACTTTGAATCGTGCATCGTGAATACAGCTCGTCGAGATGAGTCGATTGCCGCATCGCCCACCATCAACAGACTAAAACGACTGCATCGCGGACATTATGCGAGAGCCGGGGTCCTGTGGTAGTACCCCGGGGTACTGCCATGAGATTCATTTGGTGGCTTCCTCCACGTGCCCACACTTTGTCCCGGCGCACGCGACCTGCTGGCCGACTTTCTGCCGTGAGCTCATGTGTGTGTGCAATGCGTGTGTGTGTGTGTAATGCGCGTGTGTGTGTGCAATGCGTGTGTGTGTGCAATGTGTGTGTGTAGGTGCAATGCGTGTGTGTGTGTGTAATGCGCGTGTGTGTGTGCAATGCGTGTGTGTGTGTGTATAATGCGTGTGTGTGTGTGCAATGCGTGTGTGTGTATAGGTGCAATGCGTGTGTGTGTAGGTGCAATGCGTGTGTGTGTAGGTGCAATGCGTGTGTGTGCGTGTACTGCGTGTGTGTGTGTGCGTGCAATGCGTGTGTGTGTGCAATGTGTGTGTGTGTGTGCAATGTGTGTGTGCAATGCGTGTGTGTGTGTGCACTGCGTGTGTGTGTGTACGCTATGTGTGTGTGTGTGTGCAATGTATGTGTGTGTGTACGCTATGTGTGTGTGTGCAATGTATGTGTGTGTGCAATGTATGTGTGTGTGTACGCTATGTGTGTGTGTGCAATGTATGTGTGTGTGTGCAATGTATGTGTGTGTGTACGCTATGTGTGTGTGTGCAATGTATGTGTGTGTGTGCAATGTATGTGTGTGTGTACGCTATGTGTGTGTGTGCAATGTATGTGTGTGTGTGTGTGCAATGTATGTGTGTGTGTGTACGCTATGTGTGTGTGTGCAATGTATGTGTGTGTGTGCAATGTATGTGTGTGTGTACGCTATGTGTGTGTGTGCCGTGTGTTGAACTTCTTTCGCAGCGTACGTGGCCAACCGTGATAATCGGAGGTGCGAGAGAAGGCCGAACAAACTCAACACAAAAAAAGCAATTCTAAACTCATCTATACGGCTGAGTGGACAGAGGCGATGGTGGTGGTGGGGGGGGGATGTGGGTGGTGGGGTGGTGGGGGGTTGGTGGGGGGGGGCGGTGCAAGACTCTCGCACCGTTGCGTCGACTGCCGCGCCAGCCACGGAGATGGCGTCAAACTTGGGCCCTCGTAGTCGCCCGTGCAGGGCGCTTCTGCTCACTCCTCGCAGAGCGCGTGGAGGGTAACTCTGAGTGGGGGGGGGGGGGGTAACTCTGAGTGGGGGGGGGGGGTAACTCTGAGTGGGGGGGGGGTAACTCTGAGTGGGGGGGGTAACTCTGAGTGGGGGGGGTAACTCTGAGTGGGGGGGGGTAACTCTGAGTGGGGGGTAACTCTGAGTAGGGGGGGTAACTCTGAGTGGGGGGTAACTCTGAGTGGGGGGTAACTCTGAGTGGGGGGGTAACACTGAGTGGGGGGGTAACTCTGAGTGGGGGGTAACTCTGAGTGGGGGGGGGTAACTCTGAGTGGGGGGTAACTCTGAGTAGGGGGGGTAACTCTGAGTGGGGGGTAACTCTGAGTGGGGGGTAACTCTGAGTGGGGGGTAACTCTGAGTGGGGGGTAACTCTGAGTGGGGGGTAACACTGAGTGGGGGGTAACTCTGAGTGGGGGGGGTAACTCTGAGTGGGGGGGGGGGTAACTCTGAGTGGGGGGGGTAACTCTGAGTGGGGGGGGGTAACTCTGAGTGGGGGGTAACTCTGAGTGGGGGGGGGGTAACTCTGAGTGGGGGGTAACTCTGAGTGGGGGGGGGTAACTCTGAGTGGGGGGGGGGTAACTCTGAGTGGGGGGGGTAACTCTGAGTGGGGGGGGGTAACTCTGAGTGGGGGGGAGGTAACTCTGAGTGGGGGGGTAACTCTGAGTGGGGGGTAACTCTGAGTGGGGGGTAACTCTGAGTGGGAGGTAACTCTGAGTGGGAGCGGGGTAACTCTGAGTGGGGGGGTAACTCTGAGTGGGGGGGTAACTCTGAGTGGGAGCGGGGTAACTCTGAGTGGGGGGAGGTAACTCTGAGTGGGGGGGGGTAACTCTGAGTGGGAGGGGGGTAACTCTGAGTGGGGGGTAACTCTGAGTGGGGGGTAACTCTGAGTGGGGGGGGGTAACTCTGAGTGGGGGTAACTCTGAGTGGGGGGTAACTCTGAGTGGGGGGGGTAACTCTGAGTGGGGGGGGTAACTCTGAGTGGGGGGGGGTAACTCTGAGTGGGGGGGGGTAACTCTGAGTGGGGGGGTAACTCTGAGTGGGGGGTAACTCTGAGTGGGGGGGGGTAACTCTGAGTGGGGGGTAACTCTGAGTGGGGGGGGGTAACACTGAGTGCCCTCCACAGCGCGTGCGTTCCATCTCCCAGTCCCTGGCCCCGCGACCGCGGTGAGCTCAGCGCTAAGATCCAGCGGTGTGGAGTGGTGTGGTGTGGTGTGGAGTGGTGGGGAGTGGTGTGGTGTGGTTTGGTGGGGTGTTGGTGTGGTGGGGGTGGTGTGGTGTGGTGGAGTGTGGTGGGGTGTGGTGTGGTGTGGTGGGGTGGGGTGTGGTGTGTTGGTGTGGGGTGTGGTGTGGGGTGGTGGGGTGTGGTGTGGTGGAGTGTGGTGGGGTGTGGTGTGGTGTAGTTTGGTGTGGTGTGGTGTGGTGGGGTGTGGTGGGGTGTGGTGTGGTGCGGTGCGGTGTGGTGGGGTGTGGTGTGGTGGGGTGGGGTGTGGTGTGGTGGGGTGTGGTGCGGTGCGGTGTGGTGTGGTGGGGTGTGGTGGGGTGTGGTGGGGTGTGGTGTGGTGGGGTGTGGTGTGGTGGGGTGTGGTCTGGTGGTGTGGGGTTTGGTGGGGTGTGGTGTGGTGGGGTGTGGTGGGGTGTGGTGGGGTGTGGTGTGGTGTGGTGCGGTGCGGTGTGGTGGGGTGTGGTGGGGTGTGGTGTGGTGGGGTGTGGTGGGGTGTGGTGTGGTGTGGTGTGGTTCGGTGCGGTGTGGTGTTGTGGGGTGTGGTGGGGTGCGGTGTGGTGTGGTGGGGTGTGGTGTGGTGGGGTGTGGTGTGGTGCGGTGCGGTGTGGTGGGGTGTGGTGTGGTGTGGTGGGGTGTGGTGGGGTGTGGTGTGGTGGGGTGCGGTTCGCTGGTGCTAGGGTCAACGTGTCTCGCCGCTTCCTCCACCTTTTGTTTCGTCCTCGCGATGCCACTCCGGTGGTGAGTTGCACTGCAGGATATATACTGTTTATTTATATACAGTATATATACACTGTGTATATATACTGTATATACACTCTGTATATATACTGCATAGACCGAGTAGAACAACATATGTATTCCCACGGTGTCAATATATTTCAGTGAATTGCTTCCTTTTCTCTATTTCGCACTCATACCATTGTCTGGTTTTGTAGTTTAGTTGGTGACACTTGCTGACCCTCCCCTGTTGGGCACGCGTGAAAAGAAGCCTCATGGCTCCGCGGATTCCTCCAGGAGAAATTAAGATTCTGATTCTGAAAAATATATTGTGTACAGCAATTATCGGCTTATGGACAGGCGTGCGTCGTAGTGGTAGTGCCTTACACTGAGTGGGCGAACGAGTCGGCAGGAGGGGAGAGAGAGGGAGGGATGAGTTGGGGGGGGTCGGGTGGCAGAAGGCGGATCGCTGCCCGGGATTGGGCAGTCAGAGGGCCGCGTGGAGGGTACGAGGGGAGACAGGGGTCAGGATCGGGGTGGGTGGGTCGCGTTGGGAGCGATGCGTGGCTGGCACGAAGCCCTGGTGCCACGAGCTGAAAGGGGCCTTTAACTTCCGCAGTTCTCGTCGCTCTGCGTCGGCCGGCACCTGGGCCCACTGCCACTCGCGGTGCCCTTTGCAATTGCAGCGTCTTGCACCCTTGGCAGCTACACATTGTCTAAATGCTCGCATAAGAGAGAATTTATGACGCAATCGGTTGTCTTTTTTACACGCTTTTATTTAACTCACGCTGTCTGTTGTTGTTGTCGTATCCTCAAATATTGTAATTAAAATTTAAGCCACTTCCCAATGTGGCATCTACTGCAAACTTGGTATACTTGTGTCATTTTGATGACAATACTATATTCTATCATTAAAAATAATATATATATATTTTTAAACATTCTTTTTATATGTTATGTTTCGGCTTGGGTCTAATTGTCCACGGTCAACTGACGTTGGCTGTAAATCACCACGCTCCCTTACGTTATGGCAAGCTACGGGGCCACTTCCTGGAGTCGTGGAGTTCTGCCATTACGAGTACGGTACATTTCATGAAAGTGTGTTTTAAAAAAAATATTTTTTTAATATTACTTATCACATTTATAAAAAACAATCTTCAAAAGGTATTTATCTCTGATGTGTTTATACCCCTGAGTCAATGGCTGGGGTGAGTCTCTCCCTCCACAGGACACCCGCTGTTGGCATCCTCGCAAAGTGGTACTCACTTAACTGACCCCTGAGTCAACTCCTAAACCAGGATTCGAAGTCGCGGGAGTCTGAAGCGAGTCGCCAGCTCCACCGCTGAGCCACCCACCAGCCGAACATGATCCGGCGGCTGAGCTATTGCTCAAGAAAAACGAGTTTTTTTTTTGTCTTGAGTTTGCTCTCATTTCCATTTGCCCCTGTGCCACACTTTATTTGTTTTGTCATTGTGATGACCCCGGGTATCTCTTGCCAACGAGACTCATCCTGGTCTCTCTCGAGGTCTCACCACCGCGTTACACAAATTAACTTGAACCTGAAACTTGCACTGCCACCATCGCAGACGTCCTCCCCGCACTGGGCGCCCTGTGGCTCGCAGGCAGCGCATGGACAACGCGACGTGTGCGTGCCTCCAAGGGGTCGACTCAGCCTCAAATGAGTACCTGGTGCGGTGTGTAAACATCGCTACTTAGGAGACAAAGGCGGCCGAGCGTCGTGCTGGCCACCCACCCCCCTCGTGTGTCGTTCCGAGCTTCATAGGTGCTCGCAAACAGCACTTGCCCCGACAGTCTGGTAAACGCTATACGGGGGTGATCATTGTCTGCGTTGTATTGGTGTTGTATCTTCCTGTGTTTGTGACTGTGCGTGCCTTCATGGGGGCTCGCGAACAGCACTCTGCCCGACAATCCGTGAGGCTGCACGGGCGATCTCTGCAAGTCGCGATGTGAAGCCTCGACTCGCCGCTTCTCACGCTCGTACTGCTCCACTCTGGAATCCCCTCCTCCCGTCGACGTCGTCGTCTCTGATGCTAAATTATTTCAATGACCTCGCTCCATTCACTCCGCGTGTTACACGCTTAGCGAGTACACCTGCACGAGTGCTGTTTGTGGCTGGCCACTTGCAATTTTGGGGAACTTTGGGGTCTGTGCTGAGCAGCCGTGATGAAGCAAAACATCGATATTCTAAATACACACATAGCTTGTCTGTACATACACACACACATGATGTGTGTGTGTATGTATAGACACATACGACTTCTTCATATCAGCTGTGAGACAGATATTGCCCTGCAGCAGTTTGGCCAGGAGCGAACTCGTACTGCTCAGCACTGCGGGTTCCATCCCGACAGACGCGTGTGCTGTTTGTTTCTGGCCGCTTTGCGTTTCGATCTTTTGGGCCTGTGGCTAAGCTACCGTGATTAAGTGATATAGCAAAATATGGTTGTGTATGTAATATGTCACATATGCATGTTACATTTTCCATTCTACATGTAGCGTGCAACATGCCACATGCAGCGTGTAACATGCTACATGCAGCGTGTAACATGCTACATGTGCATGTTACATGCTACATGTTACATTCATCCCGTAGGCGTCACCATGCCCGCCGCTTTCAGAGGCCGGACGCTGTGAACTCCTACAGAGAGCGGCAGTCTCTCTCCGTCTCTCTGTGTCTCTCTCCATCTCTCTCCATCTCCCTCAGTCTCTGTCTGTCTCTCTCAATCTCTCTCCATCTCTCTCCGTCTCTCTGTGTCTCTCTCAGTCTCTCCATCTTTCTCTGTCTCTCTCCGTCTCCCTCCGTCGCTCCGTCTGGATCGTTCTGCATCGCACCATCCAGTGACGCGGGGTGAAGTTTCCAAGCGGCGCTCTTGCTACCGAGTCCCAGAGGGTCGACGGCACGGCGCGTTAAATTGTTGGGGCAAGTGCTGTTAGCGCGCACATATGAAGGCCGGCACGGCACACGAGAGGGTGCTTGGCCACCATCACGCCCGGCCGCCTTTGGAGCGCGCCGCGAAAACCAAGTGTCGATGGCTCGCTGTTGGCAGGTCACGGGACAGACCCAAGTGCCATGAGTTGACCGTCTGAGATGACTGCCAGTTGCCCCAGCCGTGTTCCTCGCCGTGGCAACTCGCCGCGTCTTACGCGCCCGTCGCTCCGCTCGTTGTCGTGAGCGCCGCTCCTCCGCCCTCCGTCGTTGTTGTTGTTGTTGGAGGGCGGTTGCCTCCACCTGCCCAGCGGCGTTCTTCACGAGCCTCCTCCTGGAACACACCCATCTGCATGTGGCATAATCGCACGCACAATTGGATACGCGCGCGCGGCTGCGCGTCGCTCGATGTGTCTCTTTGAATCTTGATTTGAAGCTTTCGTGACTGCAGGAATCCATACTCTTTGGTTCCTTCGGTAAAGAGTACGTCTCTTTTTTGGTTATTTCGGTAAAGAGTACGTCTCTTTTTTGGTTATTTCGGTAAAGAGTACGTCTATTTTTTGTTTGTTTCGGTAAAAAGTACGTCTCTTTTTTGGTTCTTTTGGTAAAGAGTACGTCTCTTTTTTGGTTATTTCGGTAAAGAGTACGTCTCTTTTTTGGTTCTTTCGGTAAAAAGTTTGTCTCTTTGAACTCATTAATTCCACGGCGTGCGTAACGAGAGACGGCGCCGAGGCGAAGTCGACTCCGATCATCCAAATGTCGGGCGGCACCTGTCACGTGGATTCGCCTCCCGAGTCGTTGGCGCTCCTCCCTGGAGGAACGCTTCGTCAACGATCCCCGAACGACCGCGTCGGCTCAGAACTAGTTCCTCGTGCGCGTTTTCCGCGGGACACCAAACATTACCCCCCCCCCAAAAAAAAAACACATTAATGATAGTTTGTTTGGCGTGATGTGCGCGTGTGTGATGAGCACCGCGGGTTAATCGAGGATCTCAGTGTGTGCGTGTGTGCTTGTTTGTTTCGCTGCTATGTCAGTGTGTGTGTCACGATGGGGGGTCCTGTGGCTATCGGTCATCGCGTCATATTCTACGAACCCGGCGGGTACCGGAGTTCGACTCCCGACCACGGCCAACATGAATGGCGGGACTCTATCTGAACCGGTCCTGGGTTCTCGCCCAGGTCGACTCAGCGTTAAGCGAGTACCCGATGCGGTATGCAAACGTCCTGCGGGCCATTCTTAATAGGTGCTCGCTAACTACACTCGCTCCTACGGTCTACACGCCCCAACAGGCTGTGTGTGTGTGTGTAAATGTGCATGTGTGAGTCGGTTGTTTGTTCTGCGTGTTGCGATCAATCACTCCGTCGTGAAACAACACATCGAGTGTGAAGTCGTCTCTGCACGTGGAGTGAAGCAGCGGCCTCGGCGCTGAGGGATCGTGCGTGGAGGATATCAGAAGCACACACACACAGCCCCCGTGTAGCCACACACACACACACACAGCCCCCGTGTAGCCACACACACACACACACAGCCCCCGTGTAGCCACACACACACACAGCCCCCGTGTAGACACACACACACAGTGTAGACACACACACACAGCCCCCGTGTAGACACACACACACAGTGTAGACACACACACACAGTGTAGACACACACACACAGCCCCCGTGTAGACACACACACATACAGTGTTGACGCACATACACAGCCCCCGTGTAGACACACACACACAGTGTAGACGCACACACACAGTGTAGACACACACACACAGTGTAGACACACATACATATCCCCCGTGTAGTCACACACCCTTGTGTAATCACACACACACATCCCCCGTAAAGTCACACACACACACACTCCCCGTGTAGACATGCACATGGGCAACCAAGGAGATGGAGCAATGCAACACGGCCATGCTCAGCTGCTGTGTGGATTTGTACATCGCAGGATCGTTAGAGGTGTCAGCTTGGTGAGGCCTGATGATTGTGGTGATTGTGGTGGTGATAGTGGTAGTGACGGTGGTGGTGATAGTGGTGGTGATGGCCGTGGCGATGATGGTGATGGTGGCGATGATAGTGGTGCTGATAATGGTGGGGATGGCGGCGATGATGATGGTGCTGATGATGGTGAAATGGAGTGGTAGTGATGATAGTGGTGGTGATGATGATGGTGATGTTGGCGGTGATGGTGGTGATGATTGTGGTGATGGTGGTGGTGATGATGCTGGGAAGCGGTAGTGTCGTGGTTAGCGCGCTGCGCTAGGAACCTGGCGACCCGGGTTCACGGCCAAATCCACGATTATCTGAACCGGTCCTGGGCCTCCCCTAGGTCAACTCAGCCTCAAATAAGTACTTAGTGTAGTGTGTAGTAAACATCGCCCCTAGGGAGACAAAGGCGGCCGGGCGTGGTGTTGGTCACCCCCACCTTCATAGGTGCTCGCGAACAGATATTTGTCTTTGATGGTGGTGATGATGGTGATGATGATGGTGATGATGATGATGGTGGTGATGATGATGGTGATGATGATGGTGGTGATGGTAGTGATACGTGGGGTCCTGTGCCCTTCTTTTCGGGTCGGATTCGCCTCTTGAGGAACCGGCGGAGATTCCGGCGAGCGTCCTGGTGCGTCGCCCCGCGCTGGTGGCGGTGGTGGTGGTAGTGGTGGCGACACCGCTGAGATGACGCCTCACTCCCAGACAAAAAGTAGTCCGCCTCACTCCCAGACAAGAGGCCCCGTGAAGTCACAGCGCCGCGTAAAGTCGCGTCGAGAAAGTGGCGGAGTGAGTGGTTGAGTGCATTGTGGATTGAATGGTTGAGTGAGTGATGGAGTGATTGGCGGAGTGAATGATGGAGTGAGTGGTTGAGTGAATGATTGAGTGACTAGGGGAGTGAGTGATGGAGTGATTGGTGGAGTGATTGGTGGAGTGAATTGTGGAGTGGTTGAGTGAATTGTGGAGTGAGTGGTTGAGTGAAACAATGTGCAAGCGGTCACACGTGCCTACACTTATAACAAATAGACAGCTAGTGTCCGTCCACATTCAAGTTAGACGCAGAAAGTAGACACCGGTTTAGAATTTACTAAACACAATTACACAACAGCTGCTGCTGCTAATCGTTGGTGCGCAACGCCCATAGGGCGATGGACTGAACTCTACAGAGTTTACTGGACTCGCATGGAGAGACGGACTCTTGTCTTTGTGTGAAAATAAAATAAAAAAAATTATGTTTCTCAAGGTCCTCCACGACGGCACCTGGTGGAGCCTGGTTGGTGCTTGGAGAGGCGGCGACCACCACCGCCAGGGCTTGCCGGGTGCGGCAGGCGAAGTGTGTCAGGCGAGGTGCGGCAGGCGAGGTGCGTCAGGCGAGGTGCGGCAGGCGAGGTGTGGCAGGCGAGGTGTGGCTGGCGAGGTGTGGCAGGCGAGGTGTGGCAGGCGAGGTGTGTCAGGCGAGGTGTGTCAGGCGAGGTGTGGATGACGAGGTGTGGATGGCGAGGTGTGGATGGCGAGGTGTGGATGGCGAGGTGTGGCTGGCGAGGTGTGGATGACGAGGTGTGGCTGGCGAGGTGTGGATGACGAGGTGCGGCAGGCGAGGTGCGGCAGGCGAGGTGTGGCTGGCGAGGTGTGGCAGGCGAGGTGTGTCAGGCGAGGTGTGTCAGGCGAGGTGTGGATGACGAGGTGTGGATGGCGAGGTGTGGCTGGCGAGGTGTGGATGACGAGGTGTGGCTGGCGAAGTGTGGATGACGAGGTGCGGCAGGCGAGGTGCGGCAGGCGAGGTGCGGCTGGCGAGGTGTGGCAGGCGAGGTGTGTCAGGCGAGGTGTGTCAGGCGAGGTGTGGATGGCGAGGTGTGGATGGCGAGGTGTGGCTGGCGAGGTGTGGCAGGCGAGGTGTGGCTGGCGAGGTGTGGCAGACGAGGTGTGGCCGGGAGGTCGCGGCACCCAGTCACTTCCCCACGTGTTCGGTGGAGGCGAAGGATCTTCTCCGGGGGTCTCCGGGGGTTTTGTGCCCACTCGAAGTCAAATTCTCCTTCACGAAAGTTGCGCAACGCAGCAATGCAAAACAATCTTGAGACTCGGTTCATGCTTTCCTGGCCACCGGGGAGAGATGGAGCGATGGAATTGGTGAATGTGCTGCCTCGTGGACTCCCTCACCCCGTGATCGTGAGCGGTGGCGGTGGCGGCTGGGCGAGGTTCTCCATCCAGCAGTGGAGTGACCACGGTTAACGATGGTGATTAGGTTTTACGCGTACCTGTGTGTTTTTACACCCTACCGATTAAAATTACAAGTTACGTAACGTTGCCATTCTACTCCGCGCCCCTCGCTATGTAAATACGTTTGAGCTAATTCACCGAGGCATCCAGAAAACAACCCAGGCATGCCGGGGGGGGACGGGGGGACGCTGGGGTTGGGGTGACACTCTATTCCATCCAGACGGGACAAGTAGGATCCACATTTCTGCTGTGCCGCCTTCTGGCCAGCCAGGGCACGGCTCATCATCGATGACAACCCTCGACTCCACGGCGCTGGATTACATGCCAAGTGCGTAGCCACCACCGCCGTGTAATGGCGGTAGTTTGAGGATACTTCGCCGCGCTGGTCAATGCGGGCGATGCAACCCGATCATAATGAAGACATCGTCCGCAGTTCGGCAAATATGCGTGTGAAACACGAGTTGTTGAAACAGGATGAGAATCTTGATTTGTCCTGGAGGAATCCGATGAGCTATGAAGCTATTCCCAACCCCCCCCCCCCCCGCATAGATGTCCAGTTAGGGGCGATTCAGCAAGTGACATGAAACGTCGAGACGACCGGGAATGCGCCCGAACCAAGCAGGTCGCAGCCTGTCCAGGGCCTGTACGAGCGACTCATCCCGAGTTGAGCCTCGCCACGCGAGACGCGCGCGGTGACCAATCCAACACGGGACTCGCCACGTGGCCGTCATTCACCCGTCAATCTCTTTACATCTTTCACCGCCCCCCCCTGCCCCCCCCTCCGCCGGTTCGCATTCGCTCGCGTCGACGACCATTCGCTGACGAGGCAGCCCTCGTGCATTCGGGCCCACCACGCCACCCCCCATCGGGGCCGGCAACGCGGCCGATGCGAGCGACGATTTTTTTTTTATGTGCGTCTGTCCGTCCCATAAGCGCTTAAATCCGCTTCTTGTTTTTGATGTTGAACTGGAGAAGGGGGTGGGGGGGGGGCGACTTCCATCAGCACTCTGGTGACGGCCCCCCCCCCCTCGAACCCCCACCCCCTGGGCCCCCCCCTCCACTCCGTCGACCACACTTTAATGCCGGGTGTTGTCATCTACGGAATCAATTGCTTAATAAGTGGCGGCGAGGGGTTAATGCAACTCAATTTGGATTAGCAAGCCGGAGCGAACCCCGAGATGTCTGCAAAGCGGATTGAAACATCTCCCAAATTAGATGAGTGGAAATGGAAAGCGACGGACGGACGGACAGACGAGGCGCGGACAGACGGAGGAGGAGACGCGATGACCCACTTTGCAAGAGCGCGGAATCGCAGCGCTCTTCAGCACTCACGCCTCCCTTGAAGGGTGAGGCCGCGAGCGTTAGCGGTGCTCAGCGTGGCTCACACACAAAGGGCGTCTCTCTCTGTCTCTCTGTCAAAGTGAAATTACGCGGTGGTCATTTGTCAAGGAGTTGAGCGGCGCTGGGGTGAGCGCGCCGCGCTACGGAGCCGGCGGCCACCTGAGTTCGATTACCGACTACGGCTGACAGACATCAGTGGCGAATGATACGATAAGCGCACCTGGGCTCCCACCCTCTTCACCAGTTGTTGCTGTTGTTGTTGTTAAACAAATACTTTTGTTTACCCACGAAAACCTCACCGAATCTCGCGACTCCTTTCAGTTTTTTTTCTTCGCAATCCTGGCCGATGATTGCTATTCACATTCCGAATTGAGTAATTTGCGGGTATTCATCTTATTGGTTCTTTCGGTAAAGTCACGCAGAAGGGAAGTAATAAAATAATAAAAATAAAACATAATAAAATAATTCTCACGACGTTTCGGCCACAACGCAAGCAGCCGAGTATTGTTTAAAATTAATGGAAAACGTGCACACGTACACCGGCGCACAATGACCTACACTTGCGAATTACGGTTATGCACCCGCAGTATTAATTAAGGCGGCCGCTGGCTTTGAACCGTGAACCTCTGCCACGACAAGCGGCAAAACGCAAGGCTGCGTCTCGGCCGAACGTTGTGGTGGGGTTTTTTATTTGCTCTCGGTTCGCCTCGCTCTCTTGAGTTGTTGATTAACGTTGGCGGCCCAAGTGTTGACTTTCTACAGCTGGCTCCGAATGTACGGATGTGTGTACAGAAATGTGCAAACTTCTTTCGCACCATACGTAGCCAACAGTGCTAATCGGAGGTGCGGGTGGAGCCCAGACGCGCACGTGATGCGTTGCGTGGGAGTTGTGTGTTGGGGGGAGCGGTGGCGCATTGCTTAGCGCACTGCGTTACGGACCCGGCCACTCGAGTTCGATTCCCGCTCACGAACAATTACAGCGGCGAATATTTGAACCGGTCCTGGGCCTCCCCTAGGTCGACTCAACCTCAAATGAGTATCTGGTGCAGTGTGTAAGCATGACCGTTAGGGAGACAAAGGCGGCCGGGCGTGCTGCTGGCCCTCGTGGGCCGTGCCGGCCTTTATCGATGCTCGCTCGCAGCACTTGCTCCAACAGTCTATGCGGCTGTACGGGGGATCTTTGTGTGCAGCTGTGTGCAGCTGTGTGCAGCTGTGTGTAGCTGTGTGCAGCTGTGTGCAGCTGTGTGCAGCTGTGTGCAGCTGTGTGCAGCTGTGTGCAGCTGTGTGCAGCTGTGTGTAGCTGTGTGGAGAAAGTCTGATCCGTGGGCCACGATAATATAGAACAAATATACGGCGTGAATAATAATACTAAATATCCATTAATAATTTGCATTATTATATTGTTTAGACTGCCGCATTCCTCCCTGCGCGCCGTTTCGGTCCGGCATTGGTGCTTGTTTGACCATACTTCACCACGCTGGTCTCAGCGAAGAGATGGGGGGCGTAGGGTTATCGAGAGGGAATCTCTCTCTCTCTCTCCCCGTACTTTTCGTTTGCATCGCTTATCCCAAGGATGGGCGACCGGCGGCTTCGAAGCCGCATGCGGTGGCCCTTTAAGAACCGCCACCGTCTCCTATTCACCGCGCAGTGCATTGCGGCTCTTGAAATATTGGAGGGTTTTTTGTTGTTGTACCGAATTCGAAATAAAAGTCTCTTCTTGTTGGTCTGGTTGACGACCCCCCGTGGTGTATCCAAGATCGAGGCGAAGTACCGGCACGCCATGCTCGATCCCCACCATCCCTACAGACAGTCTATGGGGGGGGGCTGGTCCCTGCAGACAATCTATGGGGAGGGGGGCCTGGTCCTTGCAGACAGTCTATGGGGGGGGGGGGCTGGTCCTTGCAGACAGTCTATGGGGGGGGGCCTGGTGGTACCGCGAGCTTCCAGCGCGGGGTACGCGTGAATCGCGAGCGGCCACGTGCGTTGAGCGCTTCAAGGGCTTAATGAGCGTGGCCACGTGGTCGCTATTAAGACAATGAGAGGGCACGGTGTAATTGTCGCGCGCGTGTTTACACTGAGCGGGCCCACTCGTTTGATTGCGGCTTTTGATTTAGAAACATCCCCGGCCCCTCCCCAAGCCGACGTGTGAATGTGCGGGGGTGCTGTGGGGAGCGGTGGGACAGCGGTTAGCGCGCTGCGCTACGAACCCGGCGGACCCGGGTTCGATTCCCGCTCAAGGACAACACCCGTGACGATTATCTGAGCCGGTCCCTGGGCCTCCCCTAGGTCGACTCGGCCTCAAACGAGTAGCCGGTGCTACTCGCTAACAGCGCTTGCCCGGGCGCTTCGTTCCAGGCTGTGTGGATATGTGTAGCTGTGTATTTGTAGAATTGTAATAGATGTGTGTGTATATGTCTCTGTGTGCTTGATTTTGTGTATGTGCGATTATATGTTTATGCCTTTATACTGTATACGCGTGTGGGCAGCGGTTAATGCACGGCGTTACAAACCAGGCGAAGAATTCGATGCCTCTGTATGGTCACCACCAGTGGGCCACGATGTGAACCTGGTGTAAACATCAGCGCTGGGAAAAACAAAGGCGGCCGCGCGTGGTGCCGCTAGATAAAGGTCGTGCGCCGCATTTAGCGCTTGCTACAACAGCACTTGTCCCAACCGTCTGTGTGGGCTACACGGAAGAGCTTTATCCTTGTATATGCTGTGTATATGTCTGTGTGTGTCTATGTACGTGTGTATAGTTCCCTGTCTATGTTGTTGCTGCGTGGGTGTCATTTTGTATTTGTGTGTACGTTTGTATACATTTCTGTGTGTCTGCATCGATGTCTAGGTGTGTAAACTAGGGAGACAAAGGCGGCCGGGCGTGGTGCTGGCCACCCACCTCCTCCTCGTGTGCTGTGTCGGCCTTCATCGGTGCTACTCACTCAGCACTGCTTCTGCAGTCTGTTAAGGCTATATGAGGGATCTTTATCGATGTATATATTATATGGATATCGGTAAGTATATATACACACACTATAGACACGTCTGTGTGTGCGTTGTAAGGGGTTAGCGCAAAGCTTGCGCCGACTGAATTAAGATTAGAGACATGAACATCTTAACGCTTAGACCGAGAATGCTTGCCCCTCCTCTCATCCCCCACGACCACCCCCCCCCTCATCACTCCCCCCCCATCACCCCCCCCCCATCACCCCCCCCCATCACCCCCCCCCCCGCTCCATCACGCCGCGTAGCGCAGAGTAAAGCAGCCCCAAGTGCGCTGGCTCCGCGTGTTTACTGATGATCGGTTCCCTCCGCTACCTTGCTCTGTAGGTGCGTGTGAATAGCGGCCGATCCTGGGCCTCCCCTAGGTCGACTCGGCCTCAAACGAGTACCTGGTGCGGGGTGTAGTAAACATCGCCACTGGGGAGACGAAGGCGGCCGGGCGTGGTGTCGGCCACACCCACCCCCTCGTTTGCCGTTCCGACCTTCAAACCTGCTCGCTAACTTGCCCCAACAGCCTGTGAAAGGCTCTGGATGCTGAGATTAATTTCCGACTCGATATTTTCCGAAACACTTGCTTAGGCTGCCTTGCCCGAGTAGGGATTTTTTGTTATCGACGTACGGCACTACCACTAGACCTACAAGGCACGTCTATTGCATAATATACCTATACGATTGTACCCTATGTCACTATAACCCAGCGCACATGTTTATATGAATGTGTAGGGAACATTGGGGGGAGATGATACGAGGTGGATTTTGCGTGTCCCATATAACTCCCACTGCAGCGATCCGGACTGTTCCTGAATAGGGCCATGCAAACGAAACGTCGACTTCTCGCTTCCTGCTGTCATGGATAATACATTTGATTGATAGTGTTTTCACATGCATGTACGTTTGCTTATTTATATACAATTGCATGTACATCCACTCTGCTTTGTATGTATCGTGGACTGCGATATACACAACACATGTGTACTTTATAAACACACGCGATGTATAATGCGTGCATACGCATGGTGCGTGCATACGCTGTGGCGAGCGCACTACCACCCACAACCCCTCACTTGCCACCCCGTTCCTTCCATAAACCCGCACTGACCAGCGTGGTGAAGTATGGTCAAACAACCCCCCGTGTCTGACAATGCATGGCGAGGCCGTCAGTTAGCAGAGGACTGAGAGAGGAGCTGCAAAGGGTTCATGATTGCAGTCATTTGTCGTGCTGAATTTCAGCCGCAGCAGTCCAGGATTACAATAACATATCACGTGCACCTCATGACTATCAGGAATATAGGAGATACAGTAACATTGCAGTATTACCGATAGATGTAGCTTGGCAGTCTAGTGGCAGTGCCTTACGCCGGTAAGACCAACAGCAGGGCGACTTAGCTAGCAGCGTTCGTGAACATACCGAGTTCGATGAGTCTCTGCGTGCGTGCGTATGGATATGTGTGAACACGTGTGTGTATGTATGGTCCTGGGCCTCTCCTAAGTCGACTCAGCCTGAAATGAGTACCTGGTGCGGTGTGTAAACATCGCCACTGGGGAGACAAAGGCGGACGGGCGTGGTGCTGGCCACCCACCCCCTCGTGTACCGTTCTGGCCTTCATATGTGCTCGCTAACAGCACTTGCCCCGACAGCCTGTTAAGGCTATACGGGGGATCTTTGTCTTTCTATGTATGGATGTGTGTGTATGTATGGTGGGGAGCGGTAGTGTAGCGGTTGGCGCTACGCTGCGCTACAAACCTGGCGACCCGGGTTCGATTCTCGCTCACTGGCCAACACCGGTGACGATTATCTGAACCGGTTCTGGGCCTCTCCTAGGTCGACTCAGCCTCAAATGAGTACCCAGTGCGATGTGTAAACATTGCCACTAGTGAGACAAAGGCGGCCGGGCGTGGTGTTGGCCACCCACTCCCTCGTGTGCCGCGCCGGCCTTCATAGGTGCTCGCTAGCAGCGCTTTCCCCAGCAGTCTGTTAAGGCTACACGGGGGATCTTTGTATTTGTGGGTGTGTGTATGCGCGTGTCGGTGCGTCCGACAAGTTCGAGAGGACATCTGTGGTCTTTCAACAACTTTATTTGTTCCTCTATGCAACACTCATTTACAAATTTCCGGTCATTACAAACTGACCAAAATAGTTCTTGGATAGAGGATTAACGGGGGGGGGGGGGAGGGGGGGGTATTTTCGCATCATTACATACATTACAGAAAAAAGTTTAAAAATCCCAAGACATAATAATTTGACTACCAAACTAAAATAAATGGAATTCACTACAGCTTGATGGGCTATTCATCTCTAGAGCGGGAAAAGAACCAATGCCTTCGTAATTACAATGCGGACGGCAGAAGTGACGGTGATTTTAAATAAATTAGCTCAATAAACGGGAAATTCAGCTCCGGGTCGCGCTGGTGCTGTCTCCAATTTCCGGGCCACTCGACTCCACTGCTCCTCGAAATGCCACGCAGCAATATCGCGTTGCCCACAACTGTTTTTTTCTTTTTAATACATGACACCAACAAAAATAACATATAACGACGACATGAGGCCACTCAAAACTATAAGTACGTGGTTGGAAAAAAAAATATGGCAACTGAAAACCGGACACAAATGGATTGTCAATTTAAAATGTCAAAATACACTGCGGCAAGCTACATTCTAACAAGATTGACACGAGTGAGTGTGCGAGTGTGTGCGCGTGCGTGCGTGTGAGCGTATGCTGCGCAGTGTCGGGGCACGTGTACGAAATCGTCCTTGTAGGAGATAGCTGTGATTCTTCTCTGTAGTTGCGATATCCGGTCCGCACCGCCCATCGCTCGCCACTCGCGAATTCGGAGCCCACGTGCGCGGGAGTTGGTCGCGAACCGCCCCGCTGCGTCGGCAGCGGCCACCCTCGCCCCGGCAACGCCCCGGGTGGCCTCGCCGCGCCTCTCAGAGCACCTGGAACTTCCACGAGGACGGCTGGTCTTTGTAATCCAAACAGTCCGCCGGGTTGAAACCAAACTTCCACGACGCCGCCTGTTCCTTGTAGTCCAGGCAGTCGGGCGAGTTGAAGGGCAGGCCGCCGCCGGCGTACCCGGGCGCCCCCAGCGCCCCCCCGTGCGACGCGGCCGCTTGGCCGATGTGGCCTCCGGCCATCGACGAGGCCATGGGGCTGAGCGTGGCCCCGGCCGCGGGCAGCTGCGGGTGGACGGACGCGGGCAGGTAGGAGCCGCAGTCCACCCCGCCGAAGTACGAGCCCGAGCCCGAGTAGCCGGCGGCCGCGGACGCCTGGCTGTACGCCTGGCTGTAGGTCATGGCGTAGGCAGACGAGCGCTGCATGCAGGAGGCTGCCGTCGTGGTGAGGTGGTCGCCCATGGGCGAGATGGAGGCGGGGCTCCAGATGGCCACGCTGGCGGCCGAGGCTTGCGGTGCCGCGGCGCTAGACGATGGCGGCGTGTACTGGCTGCTCGCCGTGCTCTCCGAGCTGCTCTCGCGAGGCGGAGTGCTCTTCTTCTTGGCCGCGCGCGCCTTGCTCTGCCCGCCGCTCTGCTGCTGCTGCCGGCACTTGGCGCGGCGGTTCTTGAACCAAACCTGCGCGACACGCCGCCACACGGGGGACACGGACGCCACGGCCACGCGTTAGAGCGGCGGGGTGGGCGCGCGGTGCGTCGCGACGCGTTTGCGGTGGGGCAAGGACGTCGCCATGGAGTCAACATTGGGGGGTGGGGGGGGACCAAATACTTCCAGGGTGTCTGGGGGTCCCAACCCAGAAAAATATCTAAATTTGAAAATTCATGTCCTGCTTAAAATATTTTAACATTCAAGAACACCTGGGATGGACTTTTAAATATTTTTTTACAATAATGTCGAATAATGTATTGTATTACATTGCTCTGTTTTCACTTTTTTACCATTTCTTGTTTCATTGTACGTAATTTCAGAGATTAGGGATTAAGAAAGTACAACCATAACCTACAATCATATTAACAGAAATCTATGCATTGATGTATATGAAGACAAATCTAGATATTGTGGCCAAGGTTTAGCAAATTGTTATTTTTATTTACATAGCATAGCATTTATTTTTTAATAGCAATATATTTGGGGGGGGGGGGGACATTTTGAGCATATTTGAATATTGGGGGCATGTGTCCCCCCAATATATATTATAATTACGGCCTTGCGGTGGGGAACCAGCTCCTCTCAGATGGGGTCAGGTGGGGGGCAGTACAGATGTTGTGTGGGGGGGGGGGGCACCGTAGTGACCGCTAAGGAGGAGAGTGAACCTGTGTGGGCTGCAGGGACATCTGGTGGTGTGGCACACCCCCCCCCACCACCACCACGACACGTGAGCACGTAGGCAGTCTGCTCAATGCGGAGGGGGGGGGCATTGTGTGAGGAGGTGGTAACGAGTTTGTGAACGCGACCCTCGTTCCGTGACGATGTCGCCTTTCAAGTAACGGAATGCGTTGTGTGTGGGTAGCACGGTGGTTGGCAAACCTGTGCTACGAACCCTCAGTTCGATGCCCGTTCGTGGTTAACACGACTCTGCAAGCGATATCCGATCACGTCCAAGCACCCACCCCCTTCACCAGTCCGCACTGACCAGCGTGGTGAAGTATGGTCAAACAGACGGCGACGACTCATGCTGTATACATCGTGGTGACGCCTTCACCCGCTGGTGGCTAAAGAAAGGCTGCAAGTTACGTTCATGCCGTCGAGATACACTAACGAAGACTTAACAAAGCTGTGGCGGCAATAGAATGGTGCCCGTCCCGAGAGGAGTCGTGTAGAGGCGGAGTTGTGTTTGTTTGCATACATGTCCCGTACACTATGTTGAACTTCTTTCGCACCGTACACAGCCAACTATGCTAACGGAAGTGCGGGAAAAAGACCACAAACTAAACGCAAAAAGCCGTTCTAAAGAGCGAATTAGTTTTCAATTTAGATGTAAACGTGCCTAGCTCCAGTCGCTTCCTAATGTCGGAAAGAAGAGCGTTCCAGACGGCCGCAGAAGCGCGATGCAGTGGCCACCGTCTTTGTTCGATGGCTACAGCCAAATGCCATTGCGAGAATAACCCGAGTTGGCGTGGTGATTCATGATTCATGCTCCCTGACGACATCTGAAGGGTATTGTGGTTCACTCGTGGCGAGCACTCTGTGTGTGTACTGAGCGCGACCTTCCAACGTATTCGTTCGGCAACCGGAAAGCAACGAAGCTCGGTATTGGTGAACCCAATGCTGCTTGGTGAAGCCCGAGACTGTTTCAAATTGGTTTTATTGAACCGCGTGATAACTCAATGGGACCAGGATAGAGTCTCGATGGAAAAAAGTATACCCGAGTTACCAAAATCACAAAAGCAAAATAACCCAAATAATTGACAACAATACAGCAAAGCGAAATCTGTGCAAAAGCAACGGCGGCACGTGCAATATATTGCAACGAGCGTAGATCGGCGTTAAATCATGAATTCCCTGTCGTGGGCAGAGATTCTTACTTTTCGCCCGAGACATGAAACGCATGCACGGCGACTCTCGCCTCCGAAGGAAACGCTTCGCCGAGGCCGCTGAGCGAGCAGCCATTGTGAGGACGCGCGTCGCGTCTTTAGTTCATGCCAACGAGGTCGACATTTTGTAACAAACAAACAAAAAAAAAACCCTGAATATATTTCGCCTCGATAATTAACGTGGCCGCTTAACCGCTCTACCGTTTACAATTGTATGCGGTGACCCGTATAAAAACCATACATCGGATAGGCGTGTAGTGTTGGGCAGGTATGTGCGGG
The DNA here is from genome assembly GCF_964198595.1 of Lampetra fluviatilis. Lineage (NCBI taxonomy): Eukaryota > Metazoa > Chordata > Hyperoartia > Petromyzontiformes > Petromyzontidae > Lampetra > Lampetra fluviatilis. The sequence continues at coordinate 8,254,295 of NC_136292.1, forward strand.
GCTGCTTAGATGGGGTCCTCGCCTGTAACATCGGGCAGTTCACCAGCAGCATTGATTGGTTCAAGCAAAGCCTGACTGCTGATGAGACACGGTATGTCGCAACCCGTCCGGGTTGTTGCTTGTACTGAATCAAAATGCTGCTGGAACGGCGCCACTCCCCCGTTAGGCCGTGTTCGGGTGATGGAAAGTGTCAACCGGCAAAGTAGATTTTTTCGTTTCGACGTGGAGGGGGACTGGACAAAGGAAGATGCATTAATCGTCGTCTTATTGTTGTTTACGTTGTTTAGAGCGTGTCACTCCAGTGACGTCACTAGAGGGCGCTCCTAAAACTCACTTCTTGTTTAATCGCCCAGCCCCCCCCCGCCCTAAGTGACGGTGATAACAACCCACGTGGCACACCACGCGACTCGCCGGATGGACGTGTGGTTCACAGCAACAAGAACAACACACATGTTGGCGGGGTTTAAGGAAAGTCTACAACGATTTATTTCGTTGGGGTGGGGAGAAGGAGGGAGGCTGATGCGAGGTTCGGCGGAATCCACATTTTCGCCTAAAATTGTGTACGTAAAAAACGATTAACTTTTTTTTTATTTAACCAGGTAAGGAGCACTGAGCTAAAGAGCTCTTTTTCAGAAGCGACCTGGCCACGAATGATAAATCAACGAAGTGGCTTATCACGTGGACATTTATAGCAGCCAAATACTCTAAACGCGTGACGTCAATTCTAAATGTGGGGGGGGGGGGGGGGGAACTGGAGGCGCCCGGGTAAAGATTCATGCGACCACGGGGAGATCGTGCAAACTACAAATATACAGCAGCAGCAGGCGTTAGCGTCGCGATCGAACCCACGACCTCCTGTATACCAGGCGAGGTAGTTAACATCTCCTAGCCACCGTGATGATGATGAGAGAGAGTCGCGCAAATTCCAATTCCAAATATACAGCAGGCGTCAGCGTGGCGATCGAACCCACGACCTCCTGTATACCAGGCGAGGTAGTTGACATCTCCTAGCCACCGTGATGATGATGAGAGAGAGAGAGACACGCAAACTCCAAATATACAGCAGCAGGCATCAGGGTCTGGATCGAACCCACGACCTCCTGTATACCAGGCGAGGTAGTTGACATCTCCTAGCCACCGTGATGATGATGAGAGAGAGACACGCAAACTCCAAATATACAGCAGCAGGCATCAGGGTCTGGATCGAACCCACGACCTCCTGTATACCAGGCGAGGTAGTTAACATCTCCTAGCCACCGTAACTCCCGACACGGGAATCGCGCGGATCCAGTGGCACTCACTCGGAATTCGCCCGAGCTCGGCTAAGCGGGGCTAAGCGGGGTTGAGCCTGTCCCGTGCTGGGAAGGCGACCGCTATGCATGCCAGGCACGGGGTGGGCTTCTGCGGGGCGACATTCTCACAAACTGAATAGGTCGAATTTGCGTTCGCAGTGAGTTTACTCTGCCACCAATACCTCATTCGTAACACGGTCGGAAAACTGCGGATTTGCGAGCGCAGTGTTCATGGCAATTGCGCTAATGAGCTCAGAGTGGGAGCGTACAACAGCAGATGCTGTGTTGTCGAAATCAGCTTGATTAAGCAATTAAACATATTTTTTTCGGAACAGAAAAATCCGTAATGCAAACAAAACCCCATCAGACAGATTAAGTGCGCGTTGTGTGCGCGGTGTGTACGTTATGCAGTTACAGTGCATTATTTAAATGTTTATGCGTGCTTGCAATCCTCCCGGATTATACGCAACGCAACGGTAATCCCAGAAATCGCGATTTTAATCCGAATAAAGTCTCTGCCCGTGTTCGATTCCCTATTCCCATCAAAGCAGCCAACAGCAGCAGCAGCCGCCTTCGCGTGGAGGGGCCTCGGTCACGTGGCGACAACTCTACGAACAATGCCGTGTTGTGTAAATAAATAATGATCATCTATTATTGGCATGAGCAGCACTTGGTCGAGAACGGCATTCTGCGTCAACTGCACCGCCTCCTATGATGGCACCGCAACGAGATTTGCCTACTGCGGCATTCGCCTCTTGTGTCGAACAGAGGGCCCCCAGAGTTGAGATGGCACGCTCGCCCCCAAGATCGTGCGGTAATCCAGAAGCATTGCTTTATCGGAGCTCGACTCTGCTGGTTAGAGCCACAAGGTTTGAAATCGGTCCGGAGGTTTTTTTTTTTGTGCTCGCGTAAACGAACGCCGCTCGATGATGTTGGTGCGGAAAGCCAACAGGCCGACGGGGACTCTGGCGCGTGTGTTGTGTGTTCCACGTGTGGAGAGACAGAGCGGCGGAGGAGCGCTGCGTATTCACGCGGTTTGCGTTCACCCACCTTGAGCTCGCGTGTCTCAAAGAGCGCTGAGCCTACTCGTGCTCAGATTGTGCGCGCGCATTTACTTGGGAGCGGTGGCGCAGCGGTGAGTGCACTGCGCATGTGAAACCGAAAAATCCGCGTACGATTCCCGGCAATGTGAAAATAAAACATCAGCAGCAAGTGTCATGCACGCCCCGAGGTTCACGGTTTGATCCCAGCGGCCGCCCCGATTAATACTGCGGCGTGCGTATTAACCGCAATAATCCTACTGCGCGCAGTCAGCTTCGCCCACGGTGAACGTTAGAGATCCCCTGACGCCATTCGCAAGAGGAGGCCATTGCGTGCCTCCGTCAAGGTTCAAAATCTTCACATTGGAGAATTACACCGCCAAATGTTCCCCAGGTGGGATCATTAAACACAACAACAGCAGCAGCAGCAGCGACGATCGCCCCATCTGCTGGCAGACTCATGCCCCGGTTCGCCCTGACAAACGAGACTCATCCTGGCCGCTAGAGTTCTCACTACGAGGTTACACAACGCCAACTTGAAACTCGAGCAGCGCTACGACTGCAGGACGAGGAGATGAGGATAACGATGATGATGATGAGGAGGAGGGTACCTGTACGCGAGACTCGGGCAGGTTGATCTTGAGCGCCACCTCTTCGCGCATGAAGATGTCGGGGTATCGCGTCTTGGAGAAGAGCGCTTCCAGGACGTCGAGCTGGGCGCGCGTGAATGTCGTGCGCTCGCGGCGCTGCTTACGGTTCGGCCCTGTGGGGGGGGGGGGGGGGAGAGAGCCGTCAGTCACCACCTCGTCACTCTTCTACCGCTGCTACTGCTACGACCCCCGTGGTTACTCGACTCGCGAACTCTGCTCATCGTTGAGGACTCTCTACCAGACTGTTCCGTCTCATCCACACCGTGGTCAACCACCACACCGCAGATCGCGACAACAACAACAACCGCCTTTCGCCACTAAGTGGCGGTGACGTCACCACGACGCTTGTGCCAGGCCATGTGCACCTTGAGGCCACGTGAAGTGTCGAACGCCCGCGTCGCGACAACACACTCCCTCACCCACCTACCCACCCAGCTACCCACCCACTTACCCACCCACTCACTCACCCACCTACCCACCTACTTACCCACCCACTCACCTACCCACCCACTTACCCACCCACTCACCTACTCACTGGCCCACCTACCCGCCTACTTACCCACCCACTCACCTACTCACTCGCCCACCCACTCACCCACTCACTCACCCACCTACCCACCTACTTATCCACCCACTCATCACTTACTCACCCACCTACCCACTCACTCACCTACTCACTCACCCACCTACCCACCCACTTACCCACCCACTCACCTACTCACTCACCACATTGCAGGTCACAGCACTTCGACGTCTGCTTCTTCTCTCGCACTGTCCCACTTTGAAATTCCCTCTCATTGTCTATTCACCCAAACTCTTACGAATATAAACTTTAATAGTGCTGTTTGTTACTGGCAGTTTGGCGCTTTGGGCTAGCGGGCCTGTGCCCAGCAACCGCGATAAATTAACAAAAACACCGTCCTCTGTGCGCGTTGTTGCATTTGTGTAACGCTACCTGTGATCGCTGCCCCCACTTGGCCCGCGACTTACGGTGGATCAGAGGGGATATGCGGGGGGATCTTTGTCTTTGTGTTCACGCCCCGAGTCGGCCAACACCGCTCGCACCAACACCGCTCGCAAGTTCGCGCGCCGAGCTACGAAAGCCGCCCGCCTGCGTTCGACTCTCGGCCACGGATAACGCCCGTGGCCCAGTGCTCTCAGAACTTGTCCTGCGTCTCCCACTGCAGTCAATAAATAGGTGACCTGGCGCGCTCTGCGCTACATTCATTGAATTCATTCAAGTGTCGACTCGTTCTTAAATGAGCGATTGCTGTGGGGTAAAAGAGTACCGGGGAGACAAAGGCGGCCAGGCCTGGTCCTGTATTAAAAGGTGCTTTGGAAACAGCACTTTGCCAACGTGGGTTATATGGGGGAGCTTTGTCTTTGTGTCCAGAGAAGCCTCGCCCAATCTCAAGACTCTAGTTCTAAGGATGGATCCACGCATGGGGCCGTTTGACCACTCCCATGAATGGCGGTGTGCGTGGTGGGTGCACAATGGACGGATGAATGGGGAGCACAGGTGGCACATCTGCCGGTAGCCCGGCAGGGTATCCCATCCCATCTGGGGCTGTCCCATATGACCACCTGCCCGCGGGCTTTTGCCACGTGACCTCAAGGTGCACCGAGCTTGGCCCAAACGCCGTGGCGACGTCATCGCGAGTTTGTGGCGAATTGCTGCCTGTTGTGTGTTTTACGTACGCGGCGTGTATTTGTGTACGAGTGACTTAGTGCGTGAGTGAGTGTGAGTGAGTGGGTTGGTGTGTGTGAGTGAGTGTGTATGAGTGTGTTGGTGTATGTGAGTGAGTGTGTATGAGTGGGTTGGTGTGTGAGTGGGTTGGTGTGTGTGAGTGTGTATGAGTGATTGAGTGAGTGGGTTGGTGTGTATGAGTGAGTTGTTGTGTATGAGTGTGTTGGTGTGTGTGAGTGGGTTGGTGTGTGTGAGTGAGTTGGTGTGTATGAGTGGGTTGGTGTGTATGAGTGTGTTGGTGTGTATGAGTGGGTTGGTGTGTGTGAGTGTGTTGGTGTGTGTGAGTGGGTTGGTGTGTATGAGTGAGTTGGTGTGTGTGAGTGAGTTGGTGTGTGTGAGTGGGTTGGTGTGTGTGAGTGGGTTGGTGTCTGTGAGTGGGTTGGTGTGTATGAGTGAGTTGGTGTGTGTGAGTGAGTTGGTGTGTGTGAGTGGGTTGGTGTGTGTGAGTGAGTTGATGTGTATGAGTGGGTTGGTGTGTGTGAGTGTGTTGGTGTGTGTGAGTGGGTTGGTGTGTGTGAGTGTGTTGGTGTGTATGAGTGAGTTGGTGTGTGTGAGTGGGTTGGTGTGTGTGAGTGGGTTGGTGTGTATGAGTGAGTTGGTGTGTGTGAGTGTGTTGGTGTGTGTGAGTGAGTTGGTGTGTGTGAGTGTGTTGGTGTGTATGAGTGGGTTGGTGTGTGTGAGTGGGTTGGTGTGTGTGAGTGTGTTGGTGTGTGTGAGTGGGTTGGTGTGTGTGAGTGTGTTGGTGTGTATGAGTGAGTTGGTGTGTGTGAGTGGGTTGGTGTGTGTGAGTGTGTTGGTGTGTATGAGTGGGTTGGTGTGTGTGAGTGTGTTGGTGTGTGTGAGTGGGTTGGTGTGTGTGAGTGGGTTGGTGTGTGTGAGTGGGTTGGTGTGTATGAGTGTGTTGGTGTGTGTGAGTGGGTTGGTGTGTGTGAGTGGGTTGGTGTGTGTGAGTGGGTTGGTGTGTGTGAGTGTGTTGGTGTGTGTGAGTGTGTTGGTGTGTGTGAGTGGGTTGGTGTGTGTGAGTGTGTTGGTGTGTGTGAGTGGGTTGGTGTGTATGAGTGTGTTGGTGTGTGTGAGTGGGTTGGTGTGTGTGAGTGGGTTGGTGTGTGTGAGTGGGTTGGTGTGTGTGAGTGTGTTGGTGTGTGTGAGTGTGTTGGTGTGTGTGAGTGAGTTGGTGTGTGTGAGTGAGTTGGTGTGTGTGAGTGTGTTGGTGTGTGTGAGTGTGTTGGTGTGTGTGAGTGGGTTGGTGTGTGTGAGTGAGTTGGTGTGTGTGAGTGTGTTGGTGTGTGTGAGTGTGTTGGTGTGTGTGAGTGAGTTGGTGTGTGTGAGTGAGTTGGTGTGTGTGAGTGGGTTGGTGTGTATGAGTGGGTTGGTGTGTGTGAGTGAGTTGGTGTGTGTGAGTGACTTAGTGTGTGTGAGTGTGTTGGTGTGTATGAGTGAGTGTGTGAGTGATTGAGTGAGTGGGTTGGTGTGTATGAGTGTGTTGGTGTGTGTGAGTGGGTTGGTGTGTGTGAGTGTGTTGGTGTGTGTGAGTGGGTTGGTGTGTGTGAGTGGGTTGGTGTGTGTGAGTGGGTTGGTGTGTGTGAGTGAGTTGGTGTGTGTGAGTGTGTTGGTGTGTATGAGTGAGTTGGTGTGTATGAGTGGGTTGGTGTGTATGAGTGAGTTGGTGTGTGTGAGTGAGTTGGTGTGTGTGAGTGTGTTGGTGTGTATGAGTGAGTTGGTGTGTGTGAGTGGGTTGGTGTGTATGAGTGAGTTGGTGTGTATGAGTGGGTTTATGTGTGTGACTGTGTTGGTGTGTATGAGTGGGTTGGTGTGTGTGAGTGTGTTGGTGTGTATGAGTGTCTTGGTGTGTGTGAGTGTGTTGGTGTGTGTGAGTGGGTTGGTGTGTGTGAGTGGGTTGGTGTGTGTGAGTGTGTTGGTGTGTGTGAGTGAGTTGGTGTGTGTGAGTGTGTTGGTGTGTGTGAGTGTGTTGGTGTGTGTGAGTGAGTTGGTGTGTGTGAGTGAGTTGGTGTGTGTGAGTGAGTTGGTGTGTGTGAGTGAGTTGGTGTGTGTGAGTGTGTTGGTGTGTGTGAGTGTGTTGGTGTGTGTGAGTGAGTTGGTGTGTGTGAGTGAGTTGGTGTGTGTGAGTGGGTTGGTGTGTATGAGTGGGTTGGTGTGTGTGAGTGGGTTGGTGTGTGTGAGTGAGTTGGTGTGTGTGAGTGGGTTGGTGTGTGTGAGTGGGTTGGTGTGTGTGAGTGGGTTGGTGTGTGTGAGTGAGTTGGTGTGTGTGAGTGGGTTGGTGTGTATGAGTGAGTGGGTTGGTGTGTGTGAGTGTCTTGGTGTGTGTGAGTGGGTTGGTGTGTGTGAGTGGGTTGGTGTGTGTGAGTGGGTTGGTGTGTGTGAGTGGGTTGGTGTGTGTGAGTGAATTGGTGTGTGTGAGTGGGTTGGTGTGTGTGAGTGAGTTGGTGTGTGTGAGTGGGTTGGTGTGTGTGAGTGGGTTGGTGTGTATGAGTGTGTTGGTGTGTATGAGTGGGTTGGTGTGTATGAGTGGGTTGGTGTGTGTGAGTGGGTTGGTGTGTGTGAGTGGGTTGGTGTGTGTGAGTGTGTTGGTGTGTATGAGTGTGTTGGTGTGTATGAATGAGTGGGTTGGTGTGTATGAGTGGGTTAGTGTGTGTGAGTGGGTTGGTGTGTGTGAGTGGGTTGGTGTGTGTGAGTGGGTTGGTGTGTGTGAGTGGGTTGGTGTGTATGAATGAGTGGGTTGGTGTGTATGAGTTGGTTGGTGTGTATGAGTGGGTTGGTGTGTGTGAGTGGGTTGGTGTGTGTGAGTGGGTTGGTGTGTGTGAGTGGGTTGGTGTGTGTGAGTGGGTTGGTGTGTATGAGTTGGTTGGCGTGTGTGAGTGGGTTGGTGTGTGTGAGTGGGTTGGTGTGTGTGAGTGGGTTGGTGTGTGTGAGTGGGTTGGTGTGTATGAGTGGGTTGGTGTGTGTGAGTGTGTTGGTGTGTGTGAGTGGGTTGGTGTGTGTGAGTGGGTTGGTGTGTGTGAGTGGGTTGGTGTGTGTGAGTGGGTTGGTGTGTGTGAGTGGGTTGGCGTGTATGAGTGGGTTGGTGTGTATGAATGAGTGGGTTGGTGTGTGTGAGTGAGTTGGAGCGTGTGGACGAGTGTGTCTTTGTGTTGCTCAGGAGCGTTTCCGTGGCGAATATTTGAACCGCTGCGTCAACATCAGCACGGGGAGACATTGGCGGTGGTGGTGGCCTCAACTCCCCTTTGTGTGCCCTGCCATGTTGCTCGCACTTGCCCCAGCAGCCTGTTTGGTCTACACGGGGCCTCTTTGCCTTTGTTGCTATCGGTTCGCGGTGTCGCTTGCGTTCGATTGCCGGTCGTGGCGAGTTTCACCAGCACGCATCCTGCACCTGCGTTGGGTCCACTTCGCCTTACATGAGTCGACTGCTGTAAACCTGCTGGTGCATGGTGGATGTTGTTGTTGTTGTTGTGTGTTCAGTAGAGTGGAGACGGCGCTGTATTGGCTACACTCGGCTGCGAAAACCTCGCCTCCTCCGCGAGTTCGAGGCGTCGTAGTTGTGCTACACTCGGGGTGTGCAGCTTCTTCGCTTGCTATCGGCTTTAGCGTCACACTCCACTAGAGACGAATTGCCAGGTTCATTGTTGACGGAGGCAGTGGGAGTGTTTGTTGTGTTGTTGATGCCAGGAGAGTTACAGAATGATGTGCAGCTCGTGACCGACCCCCTGCCCGAGTTCTGACCCATCAACATCCGCGTCGTCATTTTGGTGGCCCGAAACGAATTCCACAATGTTGGCTTTCGAATCGTTATAGTTGTAAGCGCAGATCGGACAAATGTCATGCTTTCTACTCCTTCTAGAACGTTCTCAAGATGTTATTACATCAGACACTTGCGCATCAAGCGACCACCATCTCCATGTGCGCGTCTTTGTGTTTTTTTTGTGTGGGACTTCTAGGTTGACTCGGCCTTAAATGAGTACCTGGTGCGGTGTGTAAACATCGCCACTCGTGAGACAAAGGCGGCCGGGCGTGGTGCTGGCCCACCCCCCACCCCCTCGTGTGCCGTGCCGGCCTTCATAGGTGCTACTCGCTAACAGCACTTGCCCCAAGAGTCTGTGAAGGCTATAAAGGGGGTCTTTGTCTTTGTATGTGAACACACCCAGTGTTTTACAAATACACAACATGCACACAATGTTCTATGTCTTTGTTATAGTTCCGTGTGACCATTAGGGACACTAAGACTACAGACACGTGACGTTAATCGATATTGTGGACTGAATCGGTGATGTGTTTTAACATTTGTTTTGTAGAAAAACCATTACAATAAAAAGACGCGTTTTCGTTTAAAACATTTAGCAACCCTTACCATAGAACTATAATCGTATATAACTATAATTGTACTTGTCCATTGCATCCAACTCCCGAAGCCGTGGATCGTCACTTGGTCATCATCTGACGACCGGATTGACGTTGCGGATTCCCCTCTGCGGAGTGAATCAACTCGATCATCCCGTCTGCGGCACTCGCACACTCGCAGATCCTGACGTTCGCCTGACGTTCGCCTGACGTTCGTCTGACGTTCGTCTGACGTTCGCCTGACGTTCGCCTAACGTTCACCTGACGTTCGCTTAACGTTCGCTTGACGTTCGCCTGACGTTCACCTAACGTTCGCCTGACGTTCGCCTGAAGTTCGCTTAACGTTCGCCTGACGTTCGCCTGACGTTCGCCTACCGTTCGCCTGACGTTCGCCTGACGTTCGCTTAACGTTCGCTTAACGTTCGCCTGACGTTCGCCTGACGTTCGCCTGACGTTTTCCTGACGTTCGCCTGACGTCCGCCTGACGTTCGCTTGACGTTCACCTAACGTTCGCCTAACGTTCGCCTGACGTTCGCCTGACGTTCGCTTAACGTTCGCTTGACGTTCGCCTGACGTTCGCCTGACGTTCGCCTAATGTTCGCCTAATGTTCGCTTAACGTTCGCCTGACGTTCGCCTAACGTTCCCCTAACGTTCGCCTGACGTTCGCCTGACGTTCGTCTGACGTTCGTCTGACGTTCGCCTGACGTTCGCCTAACGTTCACCTGACGTTCGCTTAACGTTCGCTTGACGTTCGCCTGACGTTCACCTAACGTTCGCCTGACGTTCGCCTGAAGTTCGCTTAACGTTCGCCTGACGTTCGCCTGACGTTCGCCTACCGTTCGCCTGACGTTCGCCTGACGTTCGCTTAACGTTCGCCTGACGTTCGCCTGACGTTCGCCTGACGTTTTCCTGACGTTCGCCTGACGTCCGCCTGACGTTCGCTTGACGTTCACCTAACGTTCGCCTAACGTTTGCCTGACGTTCGCCTGACGTTCGCTTAACGTTCGCTTGACGTTCGCCTGACGTTCGCCTGACGTTCGCCTAATGTTCGCCTAATGTTCGCTTAACGTTCGCCTGACGTTCGCCTAACGTTCCCCTAACGTTCGCCTGACGTTCGCCCGACGTGTGCGCACCGCATTCGTCACCGATCGTCGTCAACACTGCAGGCAACAACTGTTTGGTTGAGCCCCGAATTCTAAATGCGACTTCACAGAGTCAAGTCTCATGCTCGGGTGGGACAGGCCGAGCGAGCACGTGGGCCCCCATCATTTCTGTGGGGTGTTGTCACCACGAACATCGGGTCCATCCAGTAACTTTGTGTTTAACACGCAGCCTGACTACGCCGATGAGACCCAAGAGGTCGAAACCGGTCCGGATGTTTTTCTCGCATAAACGCGTGCCGCTTGATGCTATGGCGTCTGGGGGAAATAAAAAAAAAGTCAATATACCGATAGATGAACACACATCTCTTTATTGGTATTTGAGGAGACAGAACGGGGCTCTGATCATTATTATTATTATTTATCAGCTGCTTGGACACCGCGATGCGAGCAGGGCGATTGATTCAGCGGCCCGCGGCTCGCTACTCTGCACGTTCATAACGCCAGTGATGAGAACATCAGCTCTCTCTCTCTTTTATATATATACCTAGGGTAGGCCAATTTGAGAGTCTCAGGATGTCACTTCAAAGCGGGTCCTGTTGCATTGAGAAGTTTTGCACAGAAGTCGTGAGTTTTTGCGTTGGATTTCCAAGACTTTCTTTATCACTCGACATTAACCCAAAAATGTATTGGCCGGCTTGAAGTCCGGTTTACCGGCTCGAGTACAATGTCCCCATCTCCACAACCGTGCTATATATGTGTATCACATATTCAATTTAGAAAAAAATTAATAATGCGAGATCGATGTAGGTACTCTTCATCATGCACTCTATCGGGACGTGCCTTCCGTACGAGTTTACCAGCGAGATGTTTGACACAGACCGACACGGGGAGAGACACGGAGAGACGCACCCAGAGTCAAACACGGCCTCACACACACAGAGAGAAGCAGTCACACACAAAGATACTCCGTATAGCCTGAACACTTTTGGGGCAAGTGCTGTTAAGGGGCACATATGAAGCCCTGCAAAGCACACGAGGGAATGGGTTGCCAGCACCACGGCCGGCCGCCTTTGTCTCCCCAGTGGCGACGTTTACTACACAACGCACCAGGTACTCATTTGAGGCTGAGTCAACCTAGGGGAGGCGTACGACCGGTTCAGATAATCGTCACTGGAGTTGGGCTTGAGCCGGGAATCAAACTCGGGTCGCCGGGTTCGTAGTGCGGCACAGAGCTGCGGTGGCGAGATGTTTACTACCTCGCCTGGTATACAGGAGGTCGTCGATCCGATGCCAACCCTAATGTCTGTATATTTGGAGTCTGTGTGTCTCTGTTCCCGTGGTCGTATTTGTCTTCGGGTCCTCCGGATTTCCCCTCCACATTTAGAATCAACATCACGCGTTTAGAGAGTATCTGTCTGCTGTAAATGTCCACGTGATAAGCCACTTCGTTGAGCTGTCATTGGTGATAGCCAGTGGGCTTTACCTGGTGATTTTTTTTTTTACAAAAAAACGAGTTTAAATAGTAACAGTGCTAAGGTAACGCACGTTACGCCTGCCTAGAAGCCCGGACACTTTCGCTTGCCCTGCGCTCTTGACGACGATGTCCGTGTCTGCAGTACAACAGCCTCATTGACACTGATGGCTGGACGGGAGCCGCGCGAGTCGGGCCGCACGCGAATCGAATTGAGAGCCACGCGGACTCCGTGTGAACCCGAGAGCGCCGGTAATTGATTATAATTAATTGTTATATCCGAGCCGACCATAAATAATTATCACCGCGTTTCACGATTAGAGGCACGATAAATGACTTCCACTTAATTCCAATAAAATGTTTATCTTTGATGGAATTCAAAGCGCGCCCAATGCATTCATTAACGGACGAAAGAGATGCCGACTAAAGACTGGGGGGCTGGAAGGGGGGGGGCTTGCCCATCTTTCTTGCGGCTTTTGCGTCGCACTCCACCGGAGGCAATTTACTCGGTTCACTGATGACGGAGCTCCTCGTATATTTTGTCGGTGCTTAGCATTGAAGGCAAATCGATGTAGAACGTCAGGCTGAGCTTACACTGTTGAGTACAAACCAATCAAACTCCGGCTTGTAATTTTGGGGAACGAAATTTTAAGGTTTATTTTTTTATTTTATAATTTTTAAAAAACGTATATTTGTTGCACAATTCAGCTTTCTACCGCTTATAGAATAAATGATCTATTTCGCTCCAGTAACTCGTGCGTGTGTGCACAGCAATGTGTATTTGTAGGGGGATGTAATTAACGGAGGGATGTACACGTTCATGTATAATTCGGCCAATCGATTTTCCAAACACGTTTAAAAAATACAATTGTAACCCGAGTGAGTTTAATCTGTAAACTGTGTACCATTCTCTCCACTTCAGCACTCTAACCAAAAGAATCGTAATAATTGAACTCGGCTGTCATGAAGATTATTTTGCTATTTGCATTAAAAAAGGACGCGATTTTATCGGCTACTTAGGGCTCAGAATCGGCACACACAGAGCTCGCGAGCGGGTGGTGCGTCTCGGTCAGTCAACCCATAACACCCCGGGTCTGTCCCGCGACCTCCTGCCAGCATAGAAAGCCTTCGGCACTCGACGTGATAGCCTCAACGTGCACCTATCCTGGCACCAAACGCTGTTGTGAAGTCGCTGCCACTCAGCGTCGAATGGCGGCTATTGTTGCGGTTGCATGGCAGCAAAGTTGAGATGATCACGGTTTAGCGAGATGCCTTCATCCAGCAGCGGATTGATCATGGCTGGTGATGATGATGATGATACACGCTCTGATGTACAGAATAAGGATTCTGCACACGATCTCAGCTGTCCTTGTCAAACTAATATTGCCTCCAGTGGTGCATCGCTACAGTTGAATGAAGTCGTGTTGCGCTGTGTAGATGTGTACGGCTCTCTCGGCTCACGTCCTCACTGTAACATTATACGACTGTTTACTTCGCTATAATTTAACTCGCAGTGAGTTTTAATTTTGGTGGCTTTTTCTGCTCGAATAATTGCTGATTTCATTGCGATAACGCGATTTGGGAAATCAGTCACGCCGATTATATACAGCATTGAATCTACATACATATATATATAAACACACACACACTCAAGATTAGCGCACACACACATATATATAAGCATCATAAACGTTTCTCGCCCCCACACACACACGCACAAAACAAGCATTCAAGAAGCAGTGATAATGGCACAGAGAGACACACACGAATCCACGCGTGGATAAGTGAAGTGGAACTCGTCCGTACTTGGAACTAGACATCCAGGAGACGCACGGTTGTGATGCAAGTTTGAGTAACCTCCAATGCAGCAACATCGAGACGTCATCCCGTGAATTCTCCGTGCCACTGCGTGATTCACTCTGCGTGCCACTGCGTGATTCACTATCTGTGCCACTGCGTGATTCACTATCTGTGCCACTGCGTGATTCACTATCTGTAACACTGCGTGATTCACTATCTGTGCCACTGCGTGATTCAATATCCGTGCCACTGCGCGATTCACTATCTGTACCACTGCGTGATTCACTAAATGTACCACTGCGTGATTCACTATCCGTGCCACTGAGTGATTCACCCTCCGTGCCACTGCGTGATTCACTCTCCGTGTCACTACGTGAGTCACTCTCCGTGTCACTGAGTAATTCACCCTCCGTGCCACTGCGTGATTCACTCTCCATGCCACTGCGTGATTCACTCTCCGTGCCACTGCGTGATTCACTCGCCGTGCCACTGCGTGATTCACCCTCCATGCCACTGCGTGATTCACCCTCCATGCCACTGCGTGATTCACTCTCCGTGCCACTGCGTGATTCACCCTCCGTGCCACTGCGTGATTCACCCTCCGTGCCACTGCGTGATTCACCCTCCATGCCACTGCGTGATTCACCCTCCATGCCACTGCGTGATTCACTCTCCGTGCCACTGCGTGATTCACCCTCCGTGCCACTGCGTGATTCACCCTCCGTGCCACTGCGTGATTCACTCTCCGTGCCACTGCGTGATTCACCCTCCGTGCCACTGAGTAATTCACTCTCCGCGCCACTGCGTGATTCACTCTCCGCGCTCTCTGGCCACTCGAGTGGCAGTCCACGGCGACACTCACTAGAGAGGAGAGTGAGGAGAGAGATGAGAGAGAGGAGAGTGTTTCTCACGCCGCCCCGTGACTGATACCAATCAGCCTCTGCGTCGTCAATTGTTAGTGGCCCGAATGGCGATTGTTATTTTATCGTGGAATTTGTACAACCTCATGAAAACTATAGACTCGACTTAAGCGTGCATCCAATCTCAGCTCGCTAACCCGTCGACAACGTGGAGAATTCACATCACTCCTTCACGGATTCATCTTTGCAATGCGTTCACAAACGTCACGCGCACCGCGGCTTCACGCCCTCTCTCTATCGATCAGCGCACGCTACGGGGCTGAACTGCACTCCCTCTGCAAATGCGAAGTGTAGCCGGGGTGGGATTCGAACTGGGAAGTTTTGTTTCTCGCAGGTCCCGATGGGAAGGCAGTCGCCCTCTGTGCTCGCGACGACGCAATTGCGCTTACGTAACCCAACTGTGGTTGCGTGGCGATGCCAGCGAGTGTGAATCATCAGCGCATACCACCAATCCCCACCACGTACCCGCAATCCACGTGTACACAGAGACAAAGATCACCCGCATAGCCTTAACAGACTGGTGGGGCAAGTTCCGTTAGCGAGCACGTGAATTCTCGCACGACACACGAAGGAGGGAGGTGGATGCCAGCAACACGCCCGGCCGTCTTTGTCTTCCCAATGGCGATGTTTACACATCGCACCGGGTACTCATTTGAGGCCGAGTCGACCTAGGGGAGGCCCAGGACCGGCTCAGATAATCGTCACGGGTGTTGGCCGTGTCGCCGAGTTCTTAGCGCAGGGCTCTAAACGCTCCCCGCATACATAACACGAAGACGTACAAAGACAAAGATCCCCCGTGCAGCCTTTAACAGACCGTTGGGGCAAGTGCTCTGAAGGTGGGAACGGCGCACCGAGGATGATGGACAGTGTTGCCAGCACCATGCCCGACCGCGTCTGTGTTCCCAGCGGTGATGTTTATTATGCACCGACCTCATTCGAGGTTAAATCGACCTCGGGGAGGCTCAGGACAGCTTCAGAGAGTTATGCATCGCTCATGTTGCCCGTGAGCGGTAATGGAACTCGGGTTGCTGGGTTCGTCGCGCAAACCACTGCGCCACCGCTCCGCACACGCGTGCTAGGCAAGCGCAAAGTCACACACACACACGCGTTGCATCGTGCACTTTCAGATGCACTTCTGCGGCCGTCTGGAACGCTCTTCCTTCCGATGTTAGGAACCCACTGGAGCGATGCACTTTTAAATCATCTCGATTAAAAACTAATTTCTTTAGAACTGCTTTTTGTGTTTAGTTTGACGGTCCCGGCACCTCCGATTAGGACGGTTGGTTAGCTACGGTGAGAAAAATGTTCTGCATCCATGTAACACACAAATATACATAGGTGTATACACACGTACACATATGCATAAATGTAACAATATAATGTTTTAAACTTACAGGCTACGCGCGCACGCGCACCGACCAACACTTAGAGACGTAACATACACGCACACTCACACAGGGAGGCATACTCAAATACACACTCACAAAGCATCCGTACACATACACACTTACACACGTACACATTCGCACGAGTGAACAAACACAAGTACAAAGACAAAGATCCCCCGTATGTCCTCAACAGAAGTTTGGGGCAAGTGCTGTTAGCGAGCACCTATGGTGGCCGAAACGGCACACGAGGGGGTGGGTGGCCAACACCACGCCCGGCCGCCTTTGTCTCCCCAGTGGCGATGTTTACACACCTGCACCAGGTACTCATTTGAGGCTGAGTCGACCTAGGTGAGGCCCAGTACCGGTTCAGATAATCGTCACCGTTGGCCGTGAGCGGGAATCGAACTCAGGTCACCGAGTGCGTAGACGCTGCACTACCGCTCCCCACTACACACAGGCTCGCACTTACACACACACAGGCTCGCACTTACACACACCCCGGTTCGTACGCGTCCCTCTCAGCGTAAGCGATGAATGGTGCATTGCACGCGGAGGCGAGTCGTGATTGGCTGAGGAGGTGATGATGGCTTCTCCAGCATCACGGAGACGAACGTAACAACAACAATAGTCAAATAATTAACAAAAAATAAACTCAGTTTTTGAAAGATCCGAGGCTGGGCACGGGAGAGCCACATTTTAACGAGACCACAAACAACACAACACGCACGACGTAGCACCAATACACACGCATACAAAGACCTGGTCGCGTTACATGAAGACCAACATGAACACAGCATCTAAAGATAGAGGAGCTCACGCCAAGTGGGAAGTTGTGATGGTGTTTGAGTCGACACAGAATGACACACACAGCCGTCTCCATGGAGAGTGGGTCTCGCGTGCCGGAACCAGAGAGTGTGCAGTGTGTGTGTGTCACGAGTGTTCTCTGTGTATGTGTGTGTCACGAGTGTTCTCTGTGTATGTGTGTGTCAATAGTGTTCTGTGTGTGTGTATCACGAGTGTGTGTGTCACGAGTGTTGTGTGTGTGTGTCACGAGTGTTCTCTGTGTATGTGTGTGTCAATAGTGTTCTGTGTGTGTGTATCACGAGTGTGTGTGTGTCACTAGTGTTCTCTGTGTGTGTGTCACGAGTGTTGTGTGTGTGTGTGTCACGAGTGTTCTCTGTGTATGTGTGTGTCAATAGTGTTCTGTGTGTGTGTGTGTATCAAGAGTGTGTGTGTGTGTCATTAGTGTTCTGTGTGTGGGTGTCACGAGTGTTCTCTGTGTATGTGTGTGTCAATAGTGTTCTGTGTGTGTGTGTGTCACGAGTGTTGTGTGTGTGTATCATTAGTGTTGTGTTGTGTGTGTATCACGAGTGTTCTGTGTGTGTGTGTCACTAGTGTTGTGTGTGTGTCACTAGTGTTGTGTGTGTGTCACGAGTGTGTGTGTGTGTTACTAGTGTTCTGTGTGTGTCACGAGTGTTCTGTGTGTGTGTATCATAAGTGTTGTGTTGTGTGTGTGTCACTAGTGTTCTGTGTGTGTCACGAGTGTTCTGTGTGTGTGTATCATAAGTGTTGTGTTGTGTGTGTGTCACTAGTGTTGTGTGTGTGTCACTAGTGTTGTGTGTGTGTCACTAGTGTTGTGTGAGTGTCACTAGTGTTGTGTGTATGTGTATCACGAGTGTTGTGTGTGTGTGTCACGAGTGTTGTGTGTGTGTGTCACTAGTGTTGTGTGAGTGTCACTAGTGTTGTGTGTGTGTCACTAGTGTTGTGTGTATGTGTATCACGAGTGTTGTGTGTGTGTGTCACTAGTGTTGTGTGTGTGTGTCACTAGTGTTGTGTGAGTGTCACTAGTGTTGTGTGTGTGTCACTAGTGTTGTGTGTGTGTCACTAGTGTTGTGTGTGTGTCACTAGTGTTGTGTGTGTGTCACTAGTGTTGTGTGTATGTGTATCACGAGTGTTGTGTGTGTGTGTCACGAGTGTTGTGTGTGTGTATCACGAGTGTTGTGTGTGTGTCACTAGTGTTGTGTGTGTGTCACGAGTGTTGTGTGTGTGTGTCACGAGTGTTGTGTGTGTGTGTCACTAGTGTTGTGTGTGTGTCACTAGTGTTGTGTGTGTGTCACTAGTGTTGTGTGTGTGTCACTAGTGTTCTGTGTATGTGTATCACGAGTGTTGTGTGTGTGTGTCACGAGTGTTGTGTGTGTGTATCACGAGTGTTGTGTGTGTGTTTCACTAGTGTTCTGTGTGTGTCACGAGTATTCTGTGTGTGTGTATCATTAGTGTTGTGTTGTGTGAGTGTCACTAGTGTTGTGTGTGTGTCACTAGTGTTCTGTGTATGTGTATCACGAGTGTTGTGTGTGTGTGTGTCATTAGTGTTGTGTGTGTGTGTCATTAGTGTTCTGTGTGTGTGTGTCACGAGTGTTGTGTGTGTGTGTGTCATTAGTGTTCTGTGTGTGTGTGTCACGAGTGTTGTGTGTGTGTGTGTCATTAGTGTTCTGTGTGTGTGTGTCACGAGTGTTGTGTGTGTGTGTGTCATTAGTGTTCTGTGTGTGTGTATCACGAGTGTTGTGTGTGTGTGTGTCATTAGTGTTCTGTGTGTGTGTGTCACGAGTGTTGTGTGTGTGTGTGTCATTAGTGTTCTGTGTGTGTGTATCACGAGTGTTGTGTGTGTGTGTGTCATTAGTGTTCTGTGTGTGTGTGTCACGAGTGTTGTGTGTGTGTGTGTCATTAGTGTTGTGTGTGTGTGTATCACGAGTGTTGTGTGTGTGTGTGTCATTAGTGTTGTGTGTGTGTGTATCACGAGTGTTGTGTGTGTGTGTGTCATTAGTGTTCTGTGTGTGTATCACTAGTGTTGTGTGTGTGTCATTAGTGTTCTGTGTGTGTGTCACTAGTGTTGTGTGTGTGTCATTAGTGTTCTGTGTGTGTGTCACTAGTGTTGTGTGTATGTCATTAGTGTTCTGTGTGTGTGTCACTAGTGTTGTGTGTGTGTCATTAGTGTTCTGTGTGTGTGTCACTAGTGTTGTGTGTGTGTGTGTGTCATTAGTGTTCTGTGTGTGTATCACTAGTGTTGTGTGTATGTCATTAGTGGTCTGTGTGTGTGTCACTAGTGTTGTGTGTATGTCATTAGTGGTCTGTGTGTGTGTCACTAGTGTTGTGTGTGTGTCATTAGTGGTCTGTGTGTGTGTCACTAGTGTTGTGTGTGTGTCATTAGTGTTCTGTGTGTGTGTCACTAGTGTTGTGTGTGTGTCATTAGTGTTCTGTGTGTGTATCACTAGTGTTGTGTGTGTGTCATTAGTGTTCTGTGTGTGTGTCACTAGTGTTGTGTGTGTGTGTGTGTCATTAGTGTTCTGTGTGTGTGTCACTAGTGTTGTGTGTGTGTCATTAGTGTTCTGTGTGTGTGTCACTAGTGTTGTGTGTGTGTGTATGTCATTAGTGTTCTGTGTGTGTGTCACTAGTGTTGTGTGTGTGTCATTAGTGGTCTGTGTGTGTGTCACTAGTGTTGTGTGTGTGTCATTAGTGTTCTGTGTGTGTGTCACTAGTGTTGTGTGTGTGTCATTAGTGGTCTGTGTGTGTATCACGAGTGTTGTGTGTGTGTGTGTCACTAGTGTTCTGTGTGTGTGTGTCACTAGTGTTGTGTGTGTGTGTGTCACTAGTGTTCTGTGTGTGTGTCACTAGTGTACTGTGTATTGTTACAAGTGTTCTGTGTGTGTGCTGTATTTCTCACCGCATGCATATATGTCAAGGCCCCTTATTTCCGAAGTGTGTATACCAATATGTATATACACCATGCGTAGTATGTATATACGTGGCCTATTTTGTGCATATATGAGTGGCATATGTAGGTGGCCACGTGTCTAAGTAAATGTGCGTGGATCTCTCTCTCCTTTCTCAAATAGAGCGGCGATCGGGGAATTCTTTTCCATCTCAGCCCTGTCCGCGACATCGACTCAACAACTTTGCATCAGATCCTCCTCCTCCTCCCCAGTTGCATCCGACCCTTCGCATTGCTCACGGGACTCACAATTCGCCCACTTCGCCCGCTGTTTGTGGTGTCTGTAATTGCCACAGTCAGAACACAGTCTGCGTCCCGTGTTCTCAAGACGTCTGTCTGTGTGTCTGTGTGGGAAGCTGTCGTGCAACAACGGTGAGCGCGCTGCGCTACGAACCCGGCGACACGGGTTCGATTCATCGCTCACGGCCAACACCGGTGGCGATTGTCTGAACCGGCCCTGGGCCTCCTCTAGGTCGGCTCGAGCTCAAATGAGTACCTGGGGCGGGGCGGTAAACACCGCCACTGGGGAGACAAAGGCGGCCGGGCGTGGTGTTGGCGTGCCGTGCCGGCCTACATAGGTACTCGCTAACAGCACTTGCCCCAACAGTCTGTTATAGGCTATACGGGGTATCTTTACATTTGTATATTTCGCGGTATATATATGTGTGTACGGAGCATTGATCAAGTATGTGATTCGCATTGACGTGTTCACACATACACATGCATTGTTTTGTAAGCATACGTGCAATATACATGTGCTCGTTTAAGGTTGAGTCGACCTAATGGAGTCCGTGGACCGGTTCAGACATCACTCAGGTCGCCGCGGGCACATCACCGTGTATGGAATCACGTACGAATACAACACGCACGCGTACGTATGCAACGCGCCGTGTGCATAAGAAGCGTGTGCCTCCCCTAGGTCGACTCAGCCTCAAATGAGTACCTGGTGCGGTGTGTAAACATCGCCACTGGGGAGACAAAGGCGGTCAGGCGTGGTTCTGGCCACCCACCCCCTCGTGTACCGTTGCGGCCTTCATAGGTGCTCGCTAACAGCACTTGTCCCTACAGTCTGTTAAGGTTATATGGGGGATCTTTGTCGTGTGTGTGTGTGTGTCCACATGTTTGTAAGAACACGCTGAGTGTGTGTGGGCGCGTGGGGAGCGGTGGTGCAGCGGGTAGCGCTCTGCGTTACGAACCCAGGCAGCCCAGTTCGATTCCCGCTCCTGGTCATCCTCTAAGTCGACACCAGCCTCAAATGGTGGTGATGGTGGTGATGATGGTGATGATGGTGATGATGTGTTTCAACGTCGTCTGGAGAATCGAAGGCGGCCGGGCGTGGTACTGGCCACCCACCCGGTCGTGTGCCGTGCCAGCCTTCCATTTCGGATGTATATAGCGCCAGCACTTGCCCCAAATGTCTATTAAGACTACACGAGGGGTCTTTGTCTTTGTATATACAGTACTGGTAGCTGCAGTGGGTATGCTTCATGCTCCATAGCGACTGCAGCGTCACTCGCGTGCGCGCTGTTCATCTTGGAGCGTGTGTGTGTGTTTGTGTACGAGGATATGGTGCGCGCATTGAATTATGTACGAAGGGGGTCTCCATGTATATATGTACTAAAATATTTTATAATGCAAAAAAAAAGTAGGAAACGAGTTGTGAATGTACGTGGTTTGGATAAGTTAATGCAATATGTTTTCAGGGTACTTTACACACGTACGTATCATAAACGGTGTTATCTACATATCCATGAAATAATGTGTGTGTATATAACGTAAATGTGTAGTATTTATTCCAATGTTTTGTACCTCTTTTAATCAACAAAGTCGTTCTCCAGTGCACAAAGAAGCATGGAGTGGTGCATTCTTAGAATGACAGAGACGGGGGGGGGGGGGGCACGTGGAGTAGAGACGGGGGGGGGGGGCACGTGGATGAACACGTGGAGTAGAGACGGGGGGGGGGCACGTGGATGAACACGTGGAATAGAGGATAAAAGCGCGTTCAAGACGTCATTCACAATGCAGAGAGATGCGAGTGGGCTTGGGGGTCAGACCGCCTTTGTCTCCCTAGTGTCAATGGTGGCCAGTGGTCAAGAATAATAACGGAGTGGCAAACAAGGACTAGAACGCACTCAAGGGAGTCGGACCTCCGAGGAGATGGAGCGATAGAATCAGCTCGTGTGCGGGTTGTATCGGTGGATCATTAATGACATCGCGAGGGATGGCGGCGGCTTGGGGAGAGGACCTCATCCAGCAGTGGATCCGGTCATGGCTGATAACACTGGTCAACAACAACAAAAAAAAACTTTTTTTCTGGCCTGGACTTTTGCAGCTGTTTTAGACTAATTTCAGGGTGCTGATTCCAAATCTGACCTCAGATTTGCTCTATCACATCTCATTTTTATGCTATCGGCATACCCCATTTTCATTGATTTTACCCGAAATTAACTGTGTCACTTATGATTGCAAGTTGTTGCGAGTCAGTGACTGCTTTAGTGTTAAAATATGGTGCTGTATTTTTAGGATAGTGTGTTTATAATATCATTTTATGTAGATATCCACATTTATTTAATATTTTTCTTCTGCAGTTTTTATTGAAAAGGCAATATTTGATATCTCAAAAACCTGACGTGATAGACAAAAACTGATGCCAGATTTGGAATCAGCACCCCAAAATTACATTAATACCGTTGGAATACCTTATGCCAGAAAAAGTGTGTTGACCAGTGTATAATATACGCGATGCGCTACGAACCCGGCGCACGGCTCACTGCCCCTGATGTCCGTTCACCAACCCATAGTAACCAGCGTGGTGAAGTATGGCCCACTAAACCCTGATGACCAACACGGTTATGCGGGAGGCCTTCATCCAGCAGTGGATCGATATTGATTTGGCTACAAAGGTTATATGTGTAGCAATATATATACATAACGTACGTAGTGTGTTTACGCACTGTGTATATATATGTGTATTCTGACATACGCGTGCATGTTTGACGTTTCTGTGCAAACGCTGTGAACGTGTGAGGCTTCTCTTACGAAGTACACGCGCAGCTCCACCAATCACACGTGGCGCTACGAGCCCTGTCTCCCATCATAATCATCATCATTCTCATCATCATAATCATCATAATCAGCCACCAGGCACCAGAGCCCCGCGTCCTGCATGCCCAGATCCTGCATCATCATCATCATCGTGAGCCGTGATCTATCCACTGCTGGTGCAGGCTTCCCCAAGCCGTCGGCACCTGCCTGCCGCTCCGTTGTTGGTCTCCACCATCGCCACCGTTCTGCCCAAGCCCCACTCGCTTCTCTTCAGCACTTTGGGGTGATGTCGTAAACTTGCGCAACCTCTATCTCTCTCTCTAACCCACGTGTCCCTCTCTCTCTGCCTCGCTCGCCTGTGTCAATTCCAAGCGCGCGTCTCTCCACGCGTGTAGCGCTCTCATCACGGCCTATCCACTAGTGGACGAAGATCTATGGAAAGTTGTAAACCTGCCCGACAATAACAACAAGAACACGCGTGCCATAGGAGGTTCCAATGGTGTAAATGCTTACCCCGAGCTCTCATACTCTGATGGTGCATTGTCTTTGAGTTGTGCGCCTTTTGGCGTCATCTGGTCCAACACCATGTGAGACTAGGCTCTAAGAAAAGCTGTCTCGGGTGTGGACCAATCAATTTCAAGGACGGTGCATACATTATCAGAGTTATGTTTTTTGTTTGCATTCCGACCGCAGGTATTGTGGTCAATGCAAACATGACTCCTCGTAAAAAAGGTGTCAGTTTTGTTGCCAGATAAAAGGGTAAAAAAACAATTATCATATTTTGCTACTGGAAAAAGAGGTTCCAATGGAACACGCGTGCCATCTCTAGGAGCGTTCAGACCCACCACCCCCATCAACGGGTTAAATAAAACCGAACCACTCGTCCCCGAAGGAGTCGCAACAACTCCACATCGGACTCGACGCTCTCTTACCGGGGTAGGCGACGGCCGGATGGTGGAGGAGCTCCATGCCCGGAGCGCCCAGACCCAGGCCGTTCATGGCGTAGGGAGACTGCTTGAGATACGACATCATGCCTGGGACGCCTCGCTCGAGCTGCTTGGGGGGGTGGGGGAGGCGGGGTGGGGGTAGCTTCTGGACGAGGGGAACGAGGAGTGGCGGTGATGCCCGAGGAGCGAGTCGCAGGTTCGCTCCCGTGGTCAGCCTCCTGCGCAATCGGTGGGGTCAGGGGAGGTCGGGAGCGAGAAGGGGGTTAGTGGTGGTCAGCTGGGAGCGGTGGTGCAGTGGTTAGCGCACTGCGCTACGGGCCCGGCGAAACCGGGTTAGATTCCCGCTCACGGCCACCACAAGTGACGATTATTTGAATCGGTTCTGGGCCTTCCCCTAGGTCGACTCAGCCTAAAATGAGTACCTGGCACGGTGTGTAAACATTACCACTAGGGAGACAAAGGCGGCCGGGCGTGGTGCTGGCCTCCCTCCGGCTCTTGTGCCGTGCCGACTTTCGTAGGTGCTACTCGCTAACAGCACTTGCCCCAACAGTCTGTTAAGGCTACACGGGGGGTCTTTGTCTTTGTTTGGTGGTCAGGAGCGAGCGAGATGACTCCCCATCTCTCTCGCCCCCACAGAGTACAGTCATCACAATTACGGAACTGTTAATTAGTTAATTGATATTCACGATTAAATTGTTTTTAACCTCTCGACATTCGTCAATTACTCTGCCCAGAAGTTGAACTATAACTGGCGAGGTTTCTGGAGTTCTTGTGCACATGCGTGCCTATTTGTATTCTTTTACGGCCGCGTGTTATTTGTGCACCACAGCCAACGCAGCATCACAGACATCTCGCCTTGTAACAGACCAATGGAGCGTTCTGACGTTTGTCGAGCAAATTACCCTCGATAAAGTTCATTCAAACATACTTCAAATAGGCTGTGCGCGCGCGCGCTCGCTCGCGTATGTGTCCACCGGTTGTGCGACGACAACGGAAATGTTTTTCGGTAATAATCACGATGACAACAACAACAACAACAAAAAGTGTCACTCTCTAGAGAGAGTCACTGGCACACGCGCCCACGTTGCGATCCGGTCGCGATCGCACGAATCACACCGCGGTGACGTCACGGCGTTCATGCGTTAAAGTGAACGCGTTGTTAAAGTGAACGCGTTAAAGTGAACGCGTTAAAGTGGACGCGTTGTTAAAGTGAACGCGTTGTTAAAGTGAACGCGTTGTTAAAGTGAACGCGTTGTTAAAGTGAACGCGTTGTTAAAGTGAACGCGTTGTCAAAGTGAACGCGTTAAAGTGAACGCGTTGTCAAAGTGAACGCGTTGTCAAAGTGAACGCGTTAAAGTGAACGCGTTGTCAAAGTGAACGCGTTGTTAAAGTGAACGCGTTGTCAAAGTGAACGCGTTGTTAAAGTGAACGCGTTAAAGTGAACGCGTTGTCAAAGTGAACGCGTTGTTAAAGTGAACGCGTTGTTAAAGTGAACGCGTTGTTAAAGTGAACGCGTTGTTAAAGTGAACGCGTTGTCAAAGTGAACGCGTTGTCAAAGTGAACGCGTTGTTAAAGTGAACGCGTTGTCAAAGTGAACGCGTTGTCAAAGTGAACGCGTTGTCAAAGTGAACGCGAAGGTCGATCGCTTTCTCTCGAGGCTCGCACGCGGACCGCCCTCGGTGTGTCTCTACAAGACAAACAGTTGATAATTAGGGGGGGGAGGGGTGATCGAGTAATTTAGGCATTCCTGTAATTGATTAACTTAATCATCCGCAGTCGGGAGCCTCGCACAAGTTGCGGGCACTTCCAAGTCCGCTTACGATCGGACGTGGCTGAGACGGGTTGCATATTCATCATCAGCAGCAGCAGCAGGAGCCATGGTCAATCCACTTCTGGATGAAAGCCTCCCAAAGCCACCCGATGATGGAATAATCCACGTAGCGCCCGCCTGCGCAACAACTGGTTTCATCGCTCCATCTCCACGCATCACGAGGTTCCTTGGCCGTCCGCTCGGTTATCACGATTGGATGAATGTGCGTGTGTGTAAGTATGCGGTGGTGTAGCGGTTAGCGCGCTGCGCTACGAACCCGGCGGACCGAGTGCGATTCCCGCTCACGGCCATCGCCAGTGACGATTATCCGAACCCGTCCTGGGCCTCCCCTAGGTCGATTCAGCCTCAAATGAGTACCCGGTGCGGTGTGTAAACATCGCAGCTGGGGAGACAAAGGCGGCCGGGCGTTGGTTGTTGGTCACCTACCCCCTCGTGTGCCGTGCCGGCCTTCATAGGAGCTCGCTAACAGCACTTGCCCCAACAGTCCGTGAAGGCTGCACGACGGACCTCGTGTCTCTGCTACATCTCTGTTGTGTTTGTTTGTTTGTGTCGCCGGCTCGGCTGGCCGTGGCTCTCCGAAGCGGCGCTCATCAATAATGCACGCGACAGGGCGACGACTCGAGGTTACACTCGAAGGGCCTTGATCGTGGCGACCTTTAGCGCGATTGATGTCGTGCCGCTGTCCGGCAGCCGTCGAGGCGCGCGCCGCGGCCACACGCGCTCGTACCGCCGACTGCCACCACCACCACCGCCGCCACCACCGCCACCACCACCGCAACCACCACCACCACCAACGGCGCTGCCACCACCAACTTGGGGCGCTGCGGTGTCTAGGAGATGTTAACTGCCTCGCCTGGTCTACAGGAGGTCGTGGGTTCGATCCCGACCATGAGGCCTGCTGCTGTATATTTGGAGTTTGCGTGTGTGTCTCTCTCTCTGCCCGTGTCCGCGTGAATCTTTCTCCGGATCCCCCGGTGTTTCACTCCACCACAGTTTAGAAACACGCGTTTAGTGTGTTTGGCTGCTCGAGACGACCACCTGATAGCCAACTTCGCCGAGCTATCATTGGTGATCGCGAGGTTGCTTCTGAAAAAAATTGCTAAAGAGCTCAGCGGGCCTTACCTGCTAAAATAATAAAAACTAGTCTTAGAGTACTCCTAGGTTTTTTCGGTAAAGTCACGTAGGTAAAAAATTAAATTAAAATTAATAAAAGTAATAATAGAAATAAAATAAAATAATACATCACGACGTTTCGGAGGCAACACAAGTCTCCGTCATTAGGTGGGACCCTCACAGCTAAATTTACTGTATCTTTTATTTTATTTCTATTGCTACTTTTATACAATGTTAATTTAATTTTTTACCTACGTGACTTTACCGAAAAAACCTAAGAGTATGAATCCTTGCAGTCACGAAAGCTTCAAATCTAGAATTAGTCTTAGAGTGTTTAACGTCCGTGGTTGCACATGCTTAGCGCTAAGCACCCGCGCGCGTGTCCGACCCCAATGATTCAACCATTGATGCATATTCGTTGTACTGTACAGACAGGGCTTCGTTTCAGCCAGAACGGCCCGGCACATCCATCGCGCCTTATTTGATCCTCATGATTCTGCGGTGTGTTCATGAGATTGTAGCAATATAGGGTGCAGTAATTTAGGATTCGTATTATTGTTACGACAGATATGCGTATTTTGTATGTATGTTGAACTTCTTTCACACCGCACGTAGCCAACCGTACTTATCGGAGGTGTGGGGGAATGACAACAAATGAAACACAAAAAAGCAGTTCTAAATAAATAGCTTTTAAGTGGTAATGCCTTAGGCCGAT